>NC_090299.1:81057677-81361445 GCF_039906515.1 Pseudorca crassidens
CTCCAGCATTTATTATTTGTAGAATCATTTTTGTTGTGCCATTTTTTGAGAATAATGCTGTTAGGAAATATATAGAAACTTAAGTTTTCTGATGAAAGTCCTAGTTCCCAAAATATGTTACACTTCAAGATGAGACCTGCTTTAACATATGAAAGAAGAAAAGCGAAGTCTTCCAAATAGTTTTTAAATTTTAATTTACACTTTGATCTTACATTTCCAGTTTACCTTTTGTGCTTTGTGGATGACAACAAACTGTACTATCATAGCTTAAATCAAAGGAATTATTATTTCTTTTATCTGAGAATTAGGCATGAATTTTTCATTTCTCATAAATGTATAATAGATGAAGACACTTGTATTTTCAGATTAGTTGGCACAGCAACAAGATCAACTAGAACTAATCTGTGAAAGTAATGAGATTCTGACAAGTATTTTCACTGAAAATTAATATTTTGTTTTGCTATTTAGAATAGCTAATATTTCCTTCAATATATTACAAAAAAACCTCTCTCCTCTTTCTTGCAGGAAGCATTAAGGGACTACATAAAATAAGATTATATACTCATATTTAGACCTAACAAATTTATTATACTTTTTTTTTGGCATATAAATTAGGGCAGATACCCACTCTGGCTAGCCATAGTAAAACTTAAACTGCAAAACCCCAGTTGTTTTTTTTCTTCTTATGAAAAGTTAGATACAAGTTGAGCAGCCTTTTTTCATCTTAGACTACACCATGTGGAACACTTGGTTGCTGTAGAAAGAAAGAAGAGGAATACCAGTGGTGAACTGCCTTGGGCAGGAAAGAATATTCATTATTCTGCTTGTGGTCCATGGATCAGAACAGGTTAAATAGCTGCAACTTAAACACACAAAAAAAGGCTGGGGAGAGCAAACGAACACACGAAATACTGGGCACTAACTGTCTCTGCCCATTATAGAGTTTATAGAGCTAGAGTATTAGTTAAAGAATCCAGACTCCAGAAAGCCTAGAACCAGAGGATCTAAGGGATCAGGGACCTTAGAGGAAGGGACTCAGTTCTCAGAGTGCCCACCTTTCTGCTATTTGTTTCTTGATTCTTCCTTGTTTGGGTCATTCCCTCATGGGTTTGTAACTATTTATTTATGTGTGTTTTTCTAATTGATTTCTAGGAGCTCTTTATGTATTCTGAATGTGAGCCCTTTTAAAATTTTGTGTTGTCTATATACACTTGCATTCTATGGCTTGATATTCCATTACCTTAATTATTTTTTAATAAATAAATTAATTAGTTTGATGAACTGATGTTCTTATTTTTAACATGACCCATTTATCATTTTCCCCCTTATGGTTAGTGCTTTCTGTAAATTATTTAAATATTTCCTACACAAGAATATGAAGTTTTTTTGTTTTGTTTTGTTTTGTTTTTTGCGGTACGTGAGCCTCTTACTGTCGTGGCCTCTCCCATTGCAGAGCACAGGCTCCGGACGCACAGGCTCAGTGGCCATGGCTCACGGGCCTAGCTGCTCCGCGGCATGTGGGATCTTCCCAGACCGGGGCACGAACCGGTGTCCCCTGCATCGGCAGGCGGACTCTCAACCACTCTGCCACCAGGGAAGCCCTGAAGATATTTTTATATTATTTTTCAGAAGGCTTTTATTTGTCTCATTCATATTTATGCCTATAGTCTCCATGAAACCTTGTTTTTTTTTGTAGAGGTAAAGGTCACATTTATTTTTTTCCTATTTAAGAATATCCAGTTTCCCAGCATCACACATTAAAAAGACTATCATTTCTCCATTACTCTGCAGTGCTGCTGTTATAAAAACTCAAGTGATCATTTAAAAATTCATAGGGCTCTTTTTCTAGGCTCTATTCTGTTCTGTTCCGTTCCATTCCATTTTTCTATCCTTGTGCCAATAGCACACTCAGTTGTACAGCTTTATAAGTCTTAAAATCTGGAAATATAATTTTTACTATTCATTTGTGTTTTTCAAGGTTTTCCTGACTGGTTTTGGCCCTTACACTTTCTATTTAAATGTCAGATTCAGTTTGTCCTATTCTACAAATACACACACAAACATGCATTATGTTATTTTTGGGAATGTATTAAATCTGTAAAACCTAGGGGGGAATAGACAGCTTTACAAAATTAAATCTAGTAGTACACGAACATAGTGTGTCTTGCTGTTTTAGGCTCTTCTTTTATTTCTATCAGTAGAGGTTTGTAGTTGTCTTAATATAGGTTTTGTGCATTTTTGTTATATTTATTCCCAGATACTTGACTTTTTATGCTATTTAAATCTTTTAAAGATAATACTGTATTTTGTGCTGGTATATAGAAATACAGTTGATTTTATATTGTATTTAAATATGTCCTGCAGATTTGCTAAATCCTCTTAATAATACTAATAGTTTATCTGAGTGTTTTTCTAGATTTCCAATGTACACAATCATTTTATCTGTGAATAGATATTTTCCTCCTCTTCCAAGCTCAATAACTTTTATTTTTCTCATTTATTTTACTGCTTTGAACCCTCAAAACTAAGTTAAGTAGAAGTGGTAATAAAGATTAGCCTTGCCTTTTTCCAGATCTCAAGAGGAACACTAAGTTTTTATGATTTTCTATGATATTTTCTGCAGGATTTTACTTTTATAGACATTCTATCAGATTAAGTTTCCTTCTATTTCAGTGTGCTAAGATTAGAATTTTACCAAATATTTCTACATGTATTGAGATGGTCATATGATTTCTCTCTTTAATCTATTAATGGGGGAAATGGATTATTGATCCAACTTCACATTCCTGGAATTACATGAGCTTGGTTGTGATGTATTATCAGTTTTTATATTACTTTTTTCAATTTGATAATTTTTTTTTGTTTAGAAATTTTGCCTTGGGATGATTTCCTCATTATCTTTTAATGTCTGTGAGATCTGTAGTGATGACTTTCCAAGCCCAATACTATACTGAATATTTGTATACCTTTTCTCTTTTTCTTGTCCTGTAGTCTCACTAGAGGTTATCAATTTTATATTTAGTGGCTTTTCTTCTTTTTCAAATAAGCTACTTTGGCTTTGTGGATCCTATAATAATTTTTTTTATAATTTTTACTCTATTCTTCCTCTTTTCTATTTGTTTCAGTCTATTTTGTTCTTCATTTTTTAATTTTGAGTTGGACACCTAACTCATATTTCTCAGTCTTTCCTTTTCCTCATGTGTGCTTTTAAAACTATGAGTTTTCTTCTATGTACTGTTTTGATTCATCTTACAGTTTTGATATGTAGTATTTTTATTTTCAATAATTTCAGAGTATGTTTTAATTTTTCTATTATGACATCCAAACATTTGGGCACTTTTTAGTTATTATTTTTGTTATTGATTTCTAGCAAAAGTTTGTTATAGTCAGAAAATAAACTCTATATTTCAATCCTTTGAAATACTGAAACTTGATTTATAGCTCAGTATATAGTCAATTTAAAAAA
Organism: Pseudorca crassidens; assembly: GCF_039906515.1. Lineage (NCBI taxonomy): Eukaryota > Metazoa > Chordata > Mammalia > Artiodactyla > Delphinidae > Pseudorca > Pseudorca crassidens. Next base: position 81,061,144 of record NC_090299.1, read on the forward strand.
AAAATTTCATGTGTGCTTGCACAGCAGATATATTCTGCATTTGTTCCATTATCATGTTGTTCAAATAATGTGCTTTCTCCAGTTCTTTGGTTATGTACCTAGAGAGGAACTTTAAAATCTTCTACTATGATTATAGATTTATTCCATTTATTCTTGTAGTCATGTCAATATTTGATTTTTAATATTCAAGGACAGTTATTAGATTAAAAAATTAAACTGTTTATATAGTCTTGGTGAATTAAACTATTATCATTATGAAGTGGTCCTCTTGATTTCTAATAATTCCTTTGCCTTAATGTAGATGTGTACTGATATTAATATATCTATGTTGGCTTTCTGTTTTTTGTTCTTTGTATAAAAATATATTTTTCTAGCATTTATCGTATGACTCTATCCCTTATGTTTATATTACTTTAATATTTAAATATTCTACAAACAATAAAGATTTTAAGAAATTAATATAGCTGACAATCTTAAAAAATTGGAACACTAAATTCTTATATAAAATGTAATTTTTCGTAGTAGACTTTATAGTTTTTGTTACAATATGATTCCATTTGTTCTGCCTATTGTAGCTTTTTTACTTCCCTTCTTTTTCTTCTTCCTCTTCTTCTTCTCCTCCCCCACCCGTCCCCTCCCCCACTCCTCCCCTCCCCTTCCCCCTCCCCCTTCCCCCCTCCTCCTTCTCCTTCTACTATTATTTTTTCCCTACTGGAGTAAAGTTATATGATCATTTTCTCTTTAGTTATTGTCACACATACTATCCTGTGCTCTTTTGACTCATCAAAACTTGGGCTAATCAATTATTTTACTCTCCTCTCAGATAATAGAAAAACTTTAGAATACTTTAACTTCCATTAAAACCCTCCACATGATTGTACTATATACTATTCTCCCTCCCTCCCTCCCTCCCTCCCTCCCTCCCTCCCTCCCTCTCTCTCTCTCTCTCTCTCTCTCTCTCTCTCTCTCTCTCTTTCTCTGATTGTTTTCCTGTCTGTAAAACTTCCTTTGATATTTTGTGATGCTTGGGTCTGCTGGTGGTAAATTCGCCAAGTCCTTTTTTAAATTTTTAAATGTTTTTTTTTTAATGTCTTCATCCTGTCTTCATCCTTGAAAAGTATCTTCCCCAGATACAGAAGTTTATGTTGGTAGTTATTTTATTTCATTCTCTTGAATGTATCATTTTACTACCTTTGATTCCCACTGTTGCTTTTTAGAAGTCATCTACAAGTCTGTTTTATTTTGGAGGTAATTTTTTTCTCTCATTGTTTTTAACATTATTGTCTTTGTCTCTTTTTTTCCTGTAGTATTACTATGATGTGAGCAGTATAGATTTTGTTTCATTTAACTTTTTGGGATGCAGTAGATTTCTCATCCGTAATCTCATCATAAATTGCATACCAAATTTTATTCTGATATTCTAGTTAAACCCCTGTAATAGCTCTCCTTTTTATCCTATGTGTTTCTCTGTCTTTTATATTTCCTAGCCTTATTTTTGGTCTCTTTGTGCTTCATTTTATTTAATTTCTTATTTTCCCTCCTAAATTCACTGTGTATTCTCAGTTGTTTCCATCTCAGTCCTAGAAATTCTATTTGATTCTTTTGTTTTTCAGATCTGTCCAATGACTTTATTTATTTATTGCATTATAGTTAAAATATAATAAAATATTATGTAGTTTCAGGTGTACAACATGGTGATTAAATATTTTTATGTATTATGAAATGATCACCACAATAACACTAGTTACTATCTTTCACCATACAAAGTTGTTACAATATTATTGACTATATTCCCTAGGCTATGCATTATAACCCTGTGACTTACTTATTTTATAGTTGGAAGTTTTACCTCTTAATTGCTTTTACCTATTTCATCTGTCTCTCTGCCCAACTCTCCTCTGGTAACTACTAGTTTGTTCTCTGTATCTATGGTCTGTTTCTGTTTTGTTTTTTTTAGATTCCACATATAAGTGAAATCATGCATATATATGTATAACTGAGTCACTTTGCTGTGCACCTGAAACATTCTAAAGCAACTGTACTTCAATAAAAAAATTGTTAAATTAAAAAAAACTTGCTTTTGTCCAAGATCCCTCTGGAATAATGCTCCACTGCTTGCAGGCATTGTGCTTCTCTAATCCATGGATTGTTTCCCTTAAATAAAGTATGTCAAACTCTTAAAAAAAAAAAAAAAGAAATCATACAATATTTGTCTTTTTCTGTCTGACTTATTTCACTTTACCTAATACCCTTCAGGTGCATCCATGTTGCTGCAAATGGCTGGCTTTATTCTTTTTTATGACTGAGTAACATTCCATTATATATATATATGGAATATATATTCCATTAATATGTATATGTATATATACACACCACATCTTTATCCATTAATCAGTTGATGGACACAGGTTGCTTCCACATCTTGGCTATTTTAAATAGTGCTGTAATGAACAGAGAAATACATATATCTTTTTGAATTAGTGTTTTCATTTTCTTCAGATAAATATTCAGAAGTGCAATTACTGCATTATATGTTAGTTCTATTTTCAGTTTTTTGAGGCCATCCATAATATTTTTCATAGTGATTGCACTGATTTACATTCCTCAAAACAATACCTGAGGGTTCTGTTTTCTCCATATCCTCACCGAAACTTGCTGTTTTCTGTGTTTTTGATAATAGCCATTCTGAGAGATGTGAAGTGGTATTTCATTTTGGTTTTGATTTGCATCTCACTGATGATTAGTGATGTTGAGCATATTTTCATGTACCTGTTGGCCATCTGTATATTTTCTTTAGAAAAATGTCTATTCGGGTCCTCTGCCCATTCCTTAATTGGTTTTTTTTTTTTTTTAAATTGAGTTGTATGAGTCCTCTATATGTTTTAGATATCAACTCTTTATTATATATATCATTTACAGATGTCTTCTCTAATTTAATACATTGCCTTTTCATTTTGTTGGTGGCTTCTTTCACTGTGCCAAAACTTTTTAGGTTGCTGTAGTCCCATTTGCTTATTTTTGCTTCTATTGCCCTTGCCTGACAAAATACATCCAAAAAAATATTGCTAAGACTGCTATTAAAGAACATACAGATTATGTTTTATTTTAAGAATGCTATGGGTCCAGTTATTACATTCAAGTCTTTAATCCATTTTAAGTTTATTTTTATATATAGAGTGAGAATGTAGTCAGTTTGATTTTTTTTTTTTTTTGCATGCAGCTGTCCAGTTATCCCAACACCAATTATTGAAGAGGATGTTTTTTCCCCCACTTTATATTCTTGGCTCCTTTGTCATAGATTAACTGACCACAAGTGTGTGGGTTTATTTCTGGCCTATCTATGCTGTTCCATTGATCTGTTTGTCTGTTTTTTGTGCCATTACCATACCATTTTTATATTACTGTCACTTTATAGTATAGTTTGAAATCAGGGAGCATGATAACCCCAACTTCGTTCTTATTTCTCAAGATTGCTTTGGCTATTCGATGTCTTTTGTAGTTCCATACAAATTTTAGGATTATTTGTTCTAGTTCTGTGAACTAGTATTTTGATAGAGATTGCATGAAATGTACATTGCTTTGGCTAGTATAGACATTTTAATGGTATTGATTTTTCCAATCCAAGAGCACAGGATTTCTTTCCATTTCTTTGTTTCACCTTTAATTTCCTTTATCAGTGTTTTATAGTTTTCAGAGTATAGGGTTAACCCATACTTAACCCAAATCCTGGGTTATGTTTATTCAGAGGTATTTTATTCTTTTTGATGAAATTGTAAATGGGATTGTTTCCTTCATTTCTTTTCCTGATACTTTGTTATTAGTGTATAGAAATGCAACAGACTTCTGTATATTAATTTTGTATTCTGCAACTTTAAATAAGTGAAATATTTATTTAATAAAATATTTAAATAAAATTTATTAGTTCTAATAAATTTTGGTGGAATCTTTACGGTTTTCTATATATAGTATCATATCATCTGAAAAGAGTGACAGTTTTACTTCTTCATTTTAATTTTGGATGCCTTTTATTATTCCCTTTCTTACATAATTGCTGTGGCTAGGACTTCCAATACAATACCGAATAAAAATGGTGAGAGTGGCATCCTTGTCTTGTTTTTGATCTTAGAAGAAAAGTTTTCAGCTTTACACCACTGAATATGATGTTAGCTATAGAGTTTTCATATATGGCCTTTATTATGTTGAGGTGTGTTCCCTCTATTCACACTTCATTGAGAGTTTTTGTCATAAATGGATGTTGAATTTTGTCAAATGCTTTTTCGGCATCTATGGAGATGATCATTTGATTTTAATCCTTTGTTTTATTAATGTAGTGTTTCACATTGACTAATTTACAGATGTCACACCATCCATGTATCTCTGGAATGAATCGCACTTGATCGTGGTGTATGATCCTTTTAATGTATTATTGAATATGGTCTGCTAATATTTTGTTAAGGATATCTGTAACTATGTTCATCAGGGATAATAGCCTGCAGTTTTCTCTTTTTATGGTGTCTTTGTATGATTTTGACATCAGAGTAACACTGGCCTTATAAAATGAGTTTGGAAGTATTCCTTCCTCTTCAGTTTTTTGGAATAACTTGAGAAGGATAGATATCAGCTCTTCTTTAAATGTTTGGTAGAATTCACCTGTGAAGCCATTTGGACCTGGACTTTTGTTTGCTGGATATTTTTTCATTACTGGTTTAATTTCACTATTTGTAATTGATCTATTTAAATTTTCTATTTTTTTCATTACTCAGTCTTGGAAGGTTTTCGGTTTCTAGGAATTTATCCATTTCTTTTAGGTTGTCTAATTTGTTGGCATATAATTGTTCACAGTATTCTCTTACCATCCTTTGTATTTCTGTGGTGTCGGTTTTAATTTCTCTTCTTTCATTTTTGATTTACTTACTTGGCCTCCCTCTCTTTTTTTCTTGATGAGTCTGGCTAAAGGTTTGTCAATTTTATTTACCTTTTCAAAGAACCTACTCTTAGTTTCATTGATTTTTTTTCTATTTTTCTTTAGTCTCTATTTTATTTATTTCTGTTCTGATCTCTATTATTTTCTTCCTTATACTCCTTTTGGGCTTTGATTGTTCTTTCTTTTTCTAGCTCTGTTCGTATGCTTGATATTATTTCAGAGGTTTCTTAAACTATCCTCATTAACTTTTTTTTCTTCTTTGCTGTTCTGATTTGGATGATTTTTCTGTCCTCTTTCAAGTTGATTTTCCAGTCTTCTGGATCATATAATCTGCTGTTGACTCACTAGTGTACTTTTTAATTTCAGTTATTATATTCTTCAGCTCTATATTTTCTAACACTTTGATGAAGTTCTCACTGATTTCACACATTCTTCTCCCAAATTTAGTTAGTTAGACCATTAAAAAAAATTCTTTATCAGGAAATTTACTTATCTCCATCTTATTAAGGTTTTTGTTGTTGTTGTTTTTCCCCTTGGGTTTTATCTTGTTCTTTTGTTTGGAACATATTTCTCTGTCTTTTCATTTTGTTTGCCTTTCTGTTTTTGTTTGTTTGTTTGTTTGTTTGTTTTCCCCCTATGAATTAAGTAAAGAGCTACCTCTCCCAGTCTTGAAGGAATGGTCTGGTACAGGGAAGTATCCATGTACCTGTTTGTGCTGGGCATTTTTGTTAGGCTTCCTGGAGCTGGAGTGGGTGTGGGCTGTGGGAGTCCCAGGGTACTCCTGGCAGAAGTCACCTTTATGATATGGCTGGAGCTGGAGCAGGCATGGGCAGGGAGGTATCTTGGGGCATGCTATGCTGTGGTTGTCTTGGTGAGATGGCTAGACCAAGACCAGATGTGGGTCAGGAGCTGTCCCAGGGGGCACTGCACTGTGGCTGCTTCTGTAGGATGTTTAGGAGCTGTAGTTGGTGTGGGCTGAAGGCTGTTCCAAGGGTACTCCAACACTGGTGCTCACTAGTGCCTCTTACTCCAGACAGAGTTGTAGCACTTCCTCTCTCATTTGGCAGATGCTCTAAGGTTAGTATTTGGATATCGTTCTGTATAGTTCAAGTGCTATTTAAACTTTGTTCTTTTGCTGTGTTTCAGGGTGGGTGAGTCTGTGGTTGGGCTCCTCAATGATACCCCTCTCTACTGCAGGTCACTATGTAGGGGGTGGGTTTCCCAAGGATACCATTTCTCCATCTTTCATCCAGTTTCTGTGTGGTTCCTCTATGTGCAGAAGCTGTTAAATCAGCCCTCAGGTCTTCTTCAAGAAGAACTGCTCTATGTATAGGTTTAGATTCACTGTGTCAGTGGGAGGAGGTGGCCTTAGAGTCTTTCAATGCCATATTTTTAGACCCCTCCTCTCCCATCACTTTATATAATTTCAGATCCCCTTCTTAAATATTCAAGTTAAGCATTTGATTTCTGGACATAACAAGTATAGCAGTTTTACAGTTTTACTCATAACTTTAGTGTCATAGTACTTCTGTGTCTTTTGTATTTCTGTGTTTTCCCCCTGCCCCACTGCTTATTTGAAAAAAAAATTATTTATAGTAATTATTTGACGACAGAGTATTTTTTTCTCCCTTCAAGGATTATGCTAGATACATGGGGACACTAAAACTTCAGTTACTCCTTAATCTTATTTCAAATATTAAGATTTTCTGGTATGTCCAGATGATTTTAAGACTGGCTACAATAGAGCCAGTTTAGTTTCAGTTAATCTTATTTCTAGGGTATAACTATTTCAGTATCAGCCCAAAGTGATAGGAATAATTTAGCATTTCCCCATCTTGATGAACCCTACAGAGAAAGTAGATCAAAATTTTTGTTCTCCTAATCCTGTGAGGCTATAAAATTTGCAACTCAGTTTGCACCTGCTAATCTCAAGCTCCCAATTTATCCCTCCCCAACTCCCCTTCCCCCTTGACAACCACAAGTCTGTTCTCTATGTCTGTGAATCTGTTTCTTTTACATAGATAAGTTCATTTGTGTCATATTTTAGATTCTACATATAAGTGATATCATATGGTATTTGTATTTCTCTGTCTGACTTACTTCACTTAATATGATAATCTCTAGGCTTGTCCATGTTGCTGCAAGTGGCATTATTTCATTGTTTTCTTTTATGGCTGAGTAATATTCCATTGTATATATGTACCACATCTTTATCCATCCATCCATCGATGGACATTTAGGTTGCTTCCATGTCTTGGCTATTGTGAATAATGCTTCTATGAACATAGGGTTGAATGTATCTTTTTGAATTATAGTTTTGTCCAGATATATGCCGAGGAGTGGGATTTAGGGATCATATGGCAGCTTTATTTTTAGTGTTTTGAGGAACCTCTATATTGCCCTCCAGAGTGGCTGCACCAATTTACATTCCATCAGCAATGTAGGAAGGTCCCCTTGTCTCCACACCCTCTCCAGCATTTGTTATTTGTATATTTTTTGATTATGGTCATTCTGACTGGTGTGAGGTGGTACCTCATTGAAGTTTTGATTTGCATTTCTCTAAAAATTAGTGATGTTGAACATCTTTTCATGTGCCTGTTGGGTATCTGTATGTAAGACCTTGACTTCTGCCTCCATGGGCAATTAAAATCTATCCTCAGACAGACTGTTGGGTCAGAATCAGATTTTGAGGCCCCTAAGGCTACAGCAGCATCACTCAGTGAACTTATCTTTCTTGATTTATAGTCCTTCCTTATTTATTCACAGGGGAATTTTCTCTCTTTCTTTTCTCACTCCCTCCTTTCTCCCTTCCATCCCTTTCCCTCTCTCTCTCCCTTCTTTTTCTTTCCTTCCTTTTTTCCTGCTTTTTTTTTTAACTCAACTCAACCTTTGCTTTTGTTGTTGTTGTCCATAATTTTTATATTTGTTTGGAGGAAATAAGAACTGTGATAGGTCAATATGCCATATTGCCAATACCAGAAGTGTCAGTGCAAGAATAAAACAATACTTAAAAAAATCAATTCTTTACATTTGGATTATTAATTAACTAAACAAGTCTCTACAAATTATACATATTTATCAGATGTTTATTTAGCAGTGTGATATCAAGATGGCAAACTGGCATGAGCTGTTGGTTTCCTCCATCAAAATCACTAGGGGAACTAAAGAAGTAAAACAGATGTGTAGACTCTGGGAATTAAAATCTACAACATAAAGAACTATGAGAAACCTCTGCGGAGACCAAAGGTTGACTTCAGGTTTAGAGAAAGTAACTGATAGTGGCCTTGGTGGGGGAAATGAGTGGAGGAAAAACTGTTTCCATACTAAGATTTCTCTTCTTTTCCCCTCTACTCTCACAACTTCTTTTAGATGGTCAGTGGTCAGTGACTGTGCTTCCACTGCAACAAGTTCTACCACTGGTTCAGATAACCAAGTATAGTATCAAGATAGCACAAAAGTCCTGCATTTGTGAGGAGTTGATGAAAGCAGTACAATCACAACAGTTTTCCTAGGGAATTTATTCTTCAACACTTCTCCCTCCAAATCTCCATTACTGGTGAATTATAACCTAAGGAGGCTGCTTCTTCCCAATGCTGCTTTTTCCTGAGCATTTAACAGAGAGTTTTTGAATATAGGAGGTGCCTCATGAGTGCCAACCAAAAGGAGTGATCAAAGATGTCTTATAGGTCCTGGGCCTCTCTGCTCTGAACTCATCCCTTCTCTCTTTCTAAACTCCTCAGTACTAATACACACTGGCCTGGCCTTTGGATCTTTCCCAATATATATGACCAGATAAAATAATTCATACCCTTGGGAAGTATGTCCTCATAGGACAAAATAAATGGACACCTAAGGAGTACAACACCCTCAGGGGAAAGATAGCAAACCATTGGATTCTTATACCATCCTAAGACAAAGTTTTGTATTAGAAGGATAATGTGTGATATCATTTAGTTAGAAGATTGATCTTTCTTGTAAGTTGTGTGTAAATTGAATGCTTAGTAGATTTGCTGTAGGATGGAATACTAGAGAGCATTATGTGTAGGAAGGGAGTTATAATCGGTTTGATTAGAGTTACCACTAAAGATATGTCTTGAACCACAAGTGCCATTATTTTTATAAAATTACATGTGGGGTGATAAAAATAGTTACCATATATGGAGAGCTCATATACCAGACACTGTGCTAGGCAGATGGTAGACATTATTTTAATCCTTAGGTAAGTATTATCTGTTCACATGAGGAACTCGAGGTTTAGAAGCTTAAGTGACTTGTCCAGGTCCAAATTAAGAAGGGGGGTTTTCACTTCTCAACCTGGTCAAAGCAATCCTTGGGGGATTATCTCACACTATAAATTCAATTTTGGGGTGGTGAAGAAGGTACTATTTTACTGTTATCTGGCAGTGATGGGAAATGGAGGGAAAAGGAGATGTTCTGCCAATTGGTCCTAATAAAGTAAAAGACCTGACGTATATATACTTAGGGCTGGTTCATAAATATATTCTCTATTGCCAAGCCAAGTCTTCATCTGATCTGTGGCCATGTGTTCCATTTTGTGAATTTTCTCTCTTCCAAACTTGCCTTTAATAGTGTTTAAACCTGCATCTACCCCAGAGTAGAATTTTTCTGTGCCCTGCATCCAGCTAGAGACGACCAGGCATTTCTAGTTTGTTCATGGCAGGCTCAGAACTGCTGTTTCTCAGCCTAATGCTTGGAGTGCTACAGTGGCCATGGGTGTGAGAGGACAGTACAAACAAACAATAGAAATCAGAGTAGTCCTGGGTAATAACTAGACATTTCTTTCCCTCTGGCTGCTACAAGTGAGGAAGGTAGACCTTAGGAGCCAGGATGGGTTCTTATCTGTCTTAATCCTCTTCGACAGCACGATATATGTTTCTCTAGGCTGTGTACTTCTTATATTACCAAAAGTTGATTTCATGCCAGGAGGTAAGTATGGTGAACAAAAGCAAAGTGTTACCAGTTTCATATATTTTATTTAAAGAAATCTAATTCTTAGTGCCACCAAAATAAGCTAGCAAAGTTCAAGTTTCCTTTTGTAAACTTAGGTTTCTTTTAAAAAGACCCCTAGATGCAATTACAATGGTTGTCTCAAGGTGGAAGTGTATTGTGATAATACACTGAAGTCTACTCTCAGCTGTTTGAAATTATTCTATGAGTTACATCATCATTTTCATGATGTAGCCTCTTTGAAATTAAACATTCATTTTAAGAGTTACATATCAATTACACTATCGTTTGTAACAAAGTTTATGGGAAAAGAAAAACAATGTAAGGTGAGAAATATTGGAATATTTATCTTACACATTCAAAAGTTGTACAAAGAATTCTCTGAAGACTGCAACCATGAAACAATCTTATTTTGTCATCCTGGGGGTTTATTTGTTCTACAACTTCAAGATTTAAGGGAGGGCAAATTCTTTGGTAAACATCATGTAGAAGTTGATGTTTTGGGGAATAATAAACCTAATCCTTTTGTATTGCTTTATTTTAACCCCACGAAGATATTAAATATTATTGTAAGAATGCCTTTCTTTGGCATCAAGTCTTTGCTTATATTATACCCTAACACTTGCATTAATAACTGCTAAAAGCGTGATTATATTAAACTGTTTCAAACTATGGGTTGTCCTCTAATTTTACTATTGTTTCCACTTTTTAGACATACAAGATTGAATAGTCTCAAGCAAACAATTGGCAAATGTTGCTAATTTCATTGCTGGGATTGTTTTATTTAACATTTCAAGGAAAATGCTCACACCATTTAATCATGAGTTGTTTGTTTCAGTAGCCCAAACTATGAAGCCAACTGATTAGTTTCTATCAGTGATGATATGCTTTAGTTTCAAAAAACTTACATGGCAGGAAAGTTAAACAATATAACTAAGAGTTTAAATTCGTATGTCCATTTTGAATGAAAATTCATCCCCATCCCCATCTGCATCTTCATCCCCATCCCCAAGAGTCTCCTAGAACCAGTGGTGAAAAAGAGAGAAGTGAGTAAGGCCCGCCTTCACTTTGCAGCTTACATAGAGAGCTAAATCTGCCTAGTATATCGAGCATATTCAGAACTCTGAGGAATTACTATGCTTTGGATTTAAGACTTCTAATTTATTTATTTATTTATTTACTGGCTCTCACATTTCTTTGCTAGTGATACACAGAATACAAAAGGAATAGTTTGAAAAGTTACAATCAGTTCAGTTTTGGATACATTGAGCATGAGTCTGAAACTCCAAGAAGAGTACTAGATATAGAATTAAGTTGATTTTTTTCATACAAAATTATCTAGCATAATATATTGATTAATCAATATAATGCCAATTTATAAAAGCACCAAGTTCTCATTATATGTGGGTAATTTCTTGAGCACTCTGAACTGTTACATTGACATACAGTACTTGCCTATTCCCATGCAAATATTACACTAGTTTTATTTTAAAAGTCTTGTTATTGCATAAATAAGTCTCCACACCTTATTATTACCACATCTTCTTCTTCCTCTTCAAAATTGTCTTGGTTGTTTTTTTTTTTCTTTATACAGCAGGTTCTTATTAGTCATCAGTTTTATACACATCAGTGTATACATGTCAATACCAATCGCCCAACTCATCACATCACCAACCCACTCCCCTGCGGCTTTCCCCCTTTGGTGTCCATACGTTTGTTCTCTACATCTGTGTCTCAATTTCTGCCCTGCAAACTGGTTCATCTGTACCATTTTTCTAGGTTCCACATACATGTGTTAATATACGATATTTGTTTTTCTCTTTCTGACTTACTTCACTCTGTATGACAGTCTCTAGATCATCCACGTCTCAACAAATGACTCAATTTCGTTCCTTTTTATGGCTGAGTAATATTCCATTGTATATATGTACCACATCTTCTTTATCCATTCATCTGTCGATGGGCATTTAGGATGCTTCCATGATCTGGCTATTGTAAATAGTGCTGCAATGAACATTGAGATGCATGTGTCTTTTTGAATTATGGTTTTCTGTGGGTATACGCCCAGTAGTGGGATTGCTGAATCATATGGTAGTTCGATTTTTAGTTTTTTAAGGAACTCCATACGGTTCTCCATAGTGGCTATATCAATTTAAATTCCCACCAACAGTGCAAGAGGGTTCCCTTTTCTCTACACACTGTCTCCAGCATTTGTTGTTTGTAGATTTTCTGATGATGCCTATTCTAACTGATGTGAGGTGATACCTCATTGTAGTTTTGATTTCCATTTCTCTAATAATTAGTGATGTTGAGCAGCTTTTCATGTGCTTCTTGGCCATCTGTATGTCTTTGGAGAAATGTCTATTTAGGTCTGCTGCCCAATTTTGGATTGGGTTGTTTGGTTTTTTTAATATTGAGCTGCATGAGCTGTTTATATATTTTGGAGATTAATAGTTTGTCCATTGATTCATTGGCAAATATTTTCTTCCATTCTGAGGGCTGTCTTTTCGTCTTGTTTATGGTTTCCTTTGCTGTGCAAAAGCTTCGAACTTTCATTAGGTCCCATTTGTTTATTTTTGTTTTTATTTTATTTGTTTATTTTTTATTTTATTTCCATTACTCTAGGTGGTGGATCAAAAAAGATCTTGTTGTGATTTATGTCAAAGAGTGTTCTTCCTATGTTTTCCTCTAAGAGTTGTATAGTGTCTGGCCTTACATTTAGGTCTCTCATCCATTTTGAGTTTATTTTTGTGTATGGTGTTAGGGAGTGTTCTAATTTCATTCTTTTACATGGAGCTGTCCAGTTTTCGCAGCACCACTTATTGAAGAGACTGCCTTTTCTCCATTGTATAGCCTTGTCTCCTTTGTCATAGATTAGTTGACCATAGGTGCGTGGATTTATCTCTGGGCTTTCTATCTTTTTCCATTGATCTGTGTTTCTGTTTTTGTGCCAGTACCATATTGTCTTGATTACTGTAGCTTTGTAGTATAGTCTGAAGTCAGGGAGTCTGATTCCTCCAGCTCCATTTTTTTCCCTTAAGACTGCTTTGTCTATTCGGAGTCTTTTGTGTCTCAATACAAATTTTAAGATTTTTTGTTCTAGTTCCGTAAAAAATGCCATTGGTAATTTGATAGGGATTGCATTGAATCTGTAGATTGTTTTGGGTAGTATAGTCATTTTCACAATATTGATTCTTCCAATCCAAGAATATGGTATATCTCTCCATCTGTTGGTATCATCTTTCATTTCTTTCATCAGTGTCTTAGAGTTTTCTGCAAACAGGTCTTTTGTCTCCCTAGGTAGGTTTATTCCTAGGTATTTTATTCTTTTTGTTGCAGTGGTAAATAGGAGTTTTTCCTTAATATCTCTTTCAGATTTTTCATCATTAGTATATAGGAATACAAGAGATTTCTGTGCATTAATTTTGTATCCTGCAACTTTACCAGATTCATTGATTAGCTCTAGTAGTTTTCTGGTGGTGTCTTTAGGATTCTCTATGTATAGTATCAAGTCATCTGCAAACAGTGATAGTTCTACTTCTTTTTTGCCAATTTGCATTCCTTTTATTTCTTTTTCTTCTCTGATTGCCATGGCCAGGACTTCCAAAACTATGTTGAATAATAGTGGTGAGAGTGGACATCCTTGTCTTGTTCCTGATCTTAGAGGAAATGCTTGCAATTTTTCTCCATTGAAAATGATGTTTGCTGTGGGTTTGGTGCATATTGCCTTTATTATGTTGAGGTAGGTTCCCTCTGTACCCACTTTCTGGAGAGTTTTTACCATAAATGTGTGTTGAATTTTGTCTAAAGCTTTTTCTTCATCTATTGAGTTGATCATATAGGTTTTATTCTTCAGTTTGTTAATATGGTGTATCACGTTGATTGATTTGCATATATTGGAGAATCCTTGCATCCCTGGGGTAAATCCCATTTGATTATCGTGTATGATCCTTTTAATGTGCTGTTGGATTCTGCTTGCTAGTATTTTGTTGAGGATTTTTGCATCTATATTCCTCAGTTATATTGGTCTGTAATTTGCTTTTTTTGTAGTATCATTGTCTGGTTTTGGTGTCAAGATGATGGTGGCCTCATAGAATGAGTTTGGGAGTGATGCTTCCTCTGCAATTTTTTGGAAGAGTTTGAGAAGGATGGGTCATAACTCTTCCCTAAATGTTTGATAGAATTCACCTGTGAAGCCAACTGGTCCTGGACTATTGTTTGTTGGAAGATTTTTAATCACAGTTTCAGTTTCATTACTTGGAATTGGTCTGTTCATATTTTGTATTTCTTCCTGGTTCAGTCTTGGAAGGTTATATCTTTCTAAGAATTTGTCCATTTCTTCCAGGTTGTCCATTTTGTTGGCATAGAGTTGCTTGTGGTCGTCTCTTAGGATGCTTTGTATTTCTGTGGTATCTGTTGTAACTTCTCCTTTTTCATTCCTAAATTTATTGATTTGAGTCCTCTCCCTCTTTTTCTTGATGAGTCTGGCTAATGGTTTATCAATTTTGTTTATCTTCTCTGAGAACCAGCTTTTAGTTTTATTGATGTTTGCTATTGTTTTCTTTGTTTCTACTTCATTTATTTCTTCTCTAATCTTTATGATTTCTTTCCTTCTGCTAACTATGGATTTTGGTTGTTTTTCTTTCTCTAGTTCCTTTAGGTGTAGGGTTAGATTGTTTACTTGAGATTTTTCTTGTTTCTTGAGGTAGGCTTGTATAGCTATAAACTTCCCTCTTAGAACTGCTTTTGCTGCATCCCATAGGTTTTGGATCGTTGTGTTTTCATTGTCATTTGTCTCTAGGTGTTTTTTGATTTCCTCTTTGATTTCTTCCCTGATCTCTTGGTTATTTAGTAATGTATTATTTAGCCTCCATGAGTTTATGTTCTTTACATTTTTTACCCTGTAATTCATTTCTGATCTCATAGCATTGTGGTCAGAAAAGATGCTTGATATGATTTCAATTTTATTAAATTCACTGAGGCTTGATTTGTGAACCAAGATGTGATCTATCTTGGAGAATGTTCTGTGTGCACTTGAGAATAAAGTGTAATCTGCTGTTTTTGGATGGAATGTCCTGAAAATATCAATTAAATCTATCTGGTCTATTGTGTCATTTAAAGCTTCTGTTTCCTTGCTTATTTTCATTTTGGATGATCTGTTCATTGGTGTAAGTGAGGTTGTTAAAGTCCCCCACTATTATTGTATTACTGTTGATTTCCTCTTTTATAGCTGTTAGCAGTTGCCTTATATATTGAGGTGCTCCTATGTTGGGTGCATATATATTTATAATTGTTATATCTTCTTCTTGGATCAATCCCTTGATCATTATGTAGTGTCCTTCCTTGTCTCTTGTAACATTCTTCATTTTAAAGTCTATTTTATCTGATATGAGTATTGGTACTCCAGCTTTCTTTTGATTTCCATTTTCATGGAATATCTTTTTCCATCCCCTCACCTTCAGTCTGTATGTGTCCTTAGTTCTGAAGTTGGTCTCTTATAGACAGCATATACATGGGTCTTGTTTTTGTATCCATTCAGCAAGCCTGTGTCTTTTGGTTGGGGCGTTTAATCCATTCACGTTTAAGTTAGTTATCGATATGTCTGTTCCCATGACCATTTTCTTAATTGTTTTGGGTTTGTTTTTGTAGGTCCTTTTCTTCTCTTGTGTTTCCCACTTAGAGAAGTTCCTTTAGCATTTGTTGTAGAGCTGGTTTGCTGATGCTGAATTCTCTTAGCTGTTGCTTGTCTATAAAGCTTTTGATTTCTCCATCGAAGCAGAATGAGATCCTTGCCGGGTAGAGTAATCTTGGTTGTAGTTTCTTCCCTTTCATCACTTTAAGTATATCATGCCACTTCCTTCTAGCTTGTGGAGTTTCTGTTGAGAAATCAGCTGTTAACCTTATGGGAGTTCCCTTGTATGTTATTTGTCATTTTTCCCTTGCTGCTTTCAATATTTTTTCTTTGTCTTTAATTTTTGTCAATTTGATTACTATGTTTCTCAGCATGTTACTCCTTGGGTTTATCCTGTATGGGACTCGCTGTGCTTCCTGAACTTGGGTGGCTATTTCCTTTCCCATGTTAGGGAAGTTTTTGACTATAATCTCTTCAAATATTTTCTCAGGTCCCTCCTCTCTCTCTTCTCCTTCTGGGACCCCTATAATGCGAATGTTGTTGCATTTAATGTTGTCCCAGAGGTCTCTTAGGCTGTCTTCATTTCTTTTCATTCTTTTTTCTTTATTCTGTTCCACAGCAGTGAATTCTACCATTCTGTCTTCCAGGTCACTTATCCTTTCTTCTGCCTCAGTTATTCTGCTATTGATTCCTTCTAGTGTGGTTTTCATTTCAGTTTTTGCATTGTTCATCTCTGTTTGTTCTTTAATTCTTCTACATCTTTGTTAATATTTCTTGCATCTTCTCTATCTTTGCCTCCATTGTTTTCCGAAGGTCCTGGATCATCTTCACTATCATTATTCTGAATTCTTTTTCTGAAAGGTTGCCTATCTCCAGTCCATTTTGTTGTTTTTCTGGGGTTTTATCTTTTTCCTTCATCTGGTACATAGCCCCTCCTTTTTCATCTTGTCTGTCTTTCTGTGAATGTGGTTTTTGTTCCACAGGCTGCAGGGTTGTAGTTCTACTTGCTTCCGCTGTCGGCTCTCTGGTGGATGAGGCTATCTAAGAAGACTTCTAATTTAAATGGGTGGTAACTACGGGGGGTGAACTGTAGAAGCTTCATCTTCATAATCTAGTTTTGATATCCAGTAACGTCTGGACTATATCATTTACTAACACCAACAAAAAAGAAGAAAGGAAAAAAGTGTATACATATATGTGGAATCTAAAAAAAAATAAAAAGTTTCTGAAGAACCCTGGGGCAGGACAGGAATAAAGATGCAGACATAGAGAATGGATTTGAGGACATGGGGAGGGAGAAGGGTAAGCTGGGATGACATGAAAGTGGCATGGACATATATACACTACCAGATGTAAAATAGGTAGCTAGTGGGAAGCAGCCACATAGCCCAAGGAAGTCATTTCAGTGCTTTGTTACCACCTATAGAGGTCGGATAGGGAGGATGGGAGGGAGATGTAAGAGGGAGGAGATACGGGGAGATATGTATATGTATAGCTGGTTCACTTTGTTATAAAGCGGAAACTAAAACACCTTTTTAAAGCAATTATACTCCAATAAAGATGTTAAAAAAAGAATGAAGTAAAAATTATAAAACTGAAAGCAACTCTGTTGTACTAGAAACAGGGCAAGTTCTTCTAACCCCAATGTCATGTGGGTGATATGTGCTTATTTTCCCCAGTTGGATTACCATTAATAGTGAAATAAAAATAAACCTTCAAAAAAAAGAAGTGTATATTCTATATATTATATAATTTGTGCTGACTGTAATGTATGTAAATGTATTTAATATACACGTAAAGTAAATGTGTATATATGTGTCTGTTTTAATTGAACGAAAGTATGTGTTACTTTGTTTCAGTAAGGGAGAATGAATTTGAAACAGCAACTGTAAGACTCTTCTTCCTTTAGGGGAAAGAAGCAAGTTAAATGAGGGACATAATAAGTATCTTCATCTGTGTATCTTTCCAGTCCTTGATGTTGACCCTGATCTTCAAACTTCTCCCAAAAATGGGGCATTGTTTTTGCTTTATTACTCTGGCATAGAGGTATGGTTTCAGAAGTTTTCACTTTCCCTTTTCTTTTAAAATAACATTCACTTCATTGGTTAGGAAACCAATGTCATGATATTGCTAGTCCACTAAGATCACTGTAAGACCAAACTCCATTCATTATTTGGCCCTCATAAATTCCCACTTTCACGGCTGGATCACCATAATATTCTATGTGATAAGTTTACAGCTTGGTGGTAGAATAATGACCCCACCACCTGCCCAAATGTGCCCCTGCCTTACTAGAACCTGTGAATGTGCTAGGGAATTAAAGTTGTAGACCGGATAAATGTTTCTAATTAACTGACCTTGAGATAGGAAGATTATACTCAGTTATCCAGAGGGTCCAATATAATCACAAGGGTTCTAATAAATAGAAGAGGGAGGCAGAGACAGTTGTGTCAGAGTAATGTAAAAGACTTGACCAGTTTTTACTGGCTTTGAAGATAGAAGTGGGCCAGGGACCAAAAATGTAGGAGCTTCTAGAAGCTGCAAAGGCATGAAATCAGATTCTCCCCAATAGCCTCCAGAAAATTATGAAGTCCTACTGACATGTTGATTTCAGCCCAGTAAGACCTATTTCAGTCTTCTGACCTCCAGAACTGTATGTTTGTATAACTTGTTACAGTAGCAGTAGAAAAGTAATACAGAGCCTGAGTCAATAAATCCCAAGAAGTCTGGACATTTCTCTTTCCCAAATGCACAGTTATCTTGGTTAATAGCACCAAGTTCTTTTGTGAAAGAAAACTTATAACAGGGACTTGTGATGTTATTGCTTATTTCTTTCTCAAGGGTGCCCATTCTCCTCATTCAAGGAGCTCTAGGTCTTTGAACGTACTTAAAGGTTCTAGTTCTGTATTTTGTTTGCTGAAGTCAGGCCTTATTCATCTGAACTAGAGACTTTTTGTATGTTTTGGAACAGTGGGACCTTCTTGAGCTTTTTTTCTAGGATGATTTTAGAAACCACCAAACAATGCCAAACAATTCTGATTACCACTCTGCCCTTGCTCCCTTTTGTGGTACTAGTACCCTCCTTTGTCTTGCCAGCTAAGTGTTGCTATTTAGTATCATCCCTGGACTTCATGATCCTCTTGGAACTCATTGCAATGACGTTATCTCCCATCTTTATCCATGGTCTACACTGGAGGGCCACCATGATATTTTTTCAAGAATGCCATCAATGTGATTCTTAATGACTTCGTGAAACAAAGTCTAATATGGCCTGTCATATGTCTTAGTTCAGGCTGCTATAATAAAATACTGTAGACTGGGTGGCTTAAACCGTAGATATTTCTCAGACTTTTGGAGGCTGGGAAGTCCAAGATCAAGATGTTGGCAGATTCACTATCTGGGAGGGCTCTCTTCCTGGTTTGCAGGCAGCTATCCTCTCACTGTATCCTCACATGGGGGTGGGGAGGAGGGAGGGAGGGAGGGAGGGAGGGAAGGAAGGAAGGAAGGACGGAAGGAAGGAAGGAAGGAAGGAAAAGAGAGAGAGAGCGAGCTCTTGTCTCACCCTCATGACCTCATCTAAACGTAGTTATCTCCCAAAGGCCCCACTTCCTAATACCATCACACTGGGGTATAGGGCTACAACAAATGAATTTTGGGGAATAACGACTTTCAGCCCCAGATACAGCCACTCTGGAGAAAGGATTAATGGCTGTCTGTGTGTGTTGTTCATGATACATATACTCCAACAATTCTATATCACTAAATCTTCGAGCCTTGCAAGGAATTTGGGGTGTTCAAATTCATTTACAATAGATCTAAAAAGTACCAGCCAACCATCCAAGCAAGAGATAAAATCCTATTCCTTGAGTTTGTATACTGAATTTAGTTAGAAGCAGCCTGCCTCTCCAGGGTTTTTGAATTCTTTGTTTCTCTTAGTTATCTGTCATTATGGCCATCATTCTGCCAAAGCTTTCCTTTAAGTCATTTATTTCTATGTGCCCACAGTTTTAATGAAATTAAATAGCTATTTCTTGTATGGCATTGGTTAATAGCCTCATCTTCTAATGTCAACTGGATTCTATCTTCAAACTGAAATAGGTTAGAAAAATAATCCAAGTTTTCTCATTGCTTGATGATCTGTTGTTGACAAGCACTTTTGTTCCTAATTGTCTTCTTGGTTAGTATTTTATTTGCAGTCAGCTATATCCATTGTAGCTGGTTTTGCAAGTAGGGATTTACCAGAAAACATGAGTTATCTGATAAAATTTCTAGGAGTATCAGGATACCAAATATTCAAGATGCAAGAGAAGTGTAGATATGAGAAAGCATCCAACTGTCAAGTGGTTATTCAGACAAAATCTTATTACTGTCTTGAGGGACTCTAGGAGAGGAGAAATGGAAAAGGTTGGAAGGACAAAGGAACCTCTGTTACAACTGTTGCAAAATAATTAAATACCTTTCCACAATGCTCATCAGAAGAGCCTCTGGTTATTGACTACACTAATCTTTTTGCCTTCTAATTCCCATGTAGATACATTTTCTTAGTAGAACCTAAGTCATTTGTGAACGCTGAGCTACAGAAAAATTCTAGAAAATTTAATTTTTCTTTTGAGAAATAGCACATTTTTATTTACAGTTGTCTGTTACAGCAGCATAACCTAATCTATCCTGACTATAGTAGAGTAGTATATGTATGTGTGTGTATGCATTTATACACATACACACACACAGATACACTCACACAAACTAAATAAAGATTGGCATATATTCTTTTGTAGCATATTTTTCTTGGCTAAGAAATATGTTTATTATTCAAAAGTTGTTTATTGAGCACTTACTATATCTTTGCAGTTTTCTAGATGTTGATGCTATATTAGTTAACAAAACAGAAAAAAGCCCACCCTCAATGGAATTTATTTACATGGAAATTTTCCATGTTTATATGTATATATTATTCTTTTCTTTTTTACCATCTTAACCATTTTTTGAGTCTGCAGTTCCATGGTGCTAAGTTTATTCACATTGTTATCAAAGAGATTTCCAGAACTTTATCATCTTGCAAAACTGAAACTCTATTAAATAATGACTCCCTTTCTCCTCTCCCCCCAGCACCTGATAAACCACCATTCTACTTTCTGTTTCTATGAATTTGACTACATTAGTCACCTCATATAAGTGGAATCATGTATTTGTTGTTTTGTGACTGGGTTATTAAAATTTTAATCTTTAGCTTTTTAATTTCCAGTGTACAGCAAGGCATAGTAGAAGGAGGTTGAAGGATTTTGTTGGGTTAATCTCCAGAGTTTTCCACAGTTATTCTTTCAAACTTCCTTCACTGGAAAGAGAAAGTAAAATCAAATGGTGGGGCAGGAGCTAAAGCAGACCAATTTAGTTTAGGTTCTCCAAAGGCAGACCATGAGAAAGAGGTTATTGTACAAGGGATTAATTCAGGAAGTTCTCTTAGAATAAATATGTAATATTATAATGACAGCAGGGTAGAGCAGAGGAAGAAGTTGGGCAAAGATGTCTATCAGAGAAGTATAGCCTCAGCTTGATCTTATGGGGAGTTCTGGAGTGTGATCCCACCGATACTTCATCATGAGGGCAGGGCTGCTATAACTCCACCTTAGGGAGTCATTGGCTAGGAAAGACCCAAGAGATGGGAGTTCCAAAGATGATGAGATTCAAAGGAAAGGATACAAGTGTGAGTCAAAAAAATAAAGAAATATAAACTCAATGAGTATACACACACGTGCACATGCACACACACATACACACACATATAACTTAGAGACAGATATGTATTTATTTTGCAGCATTGCTTAAATAATGGGAGAAGAATTAGTGGCAACCTAGGAGAAAGTCTGAAATGGTATATCTTAGGTCTAAATTACTAATTTTCTGTAAATATTTTAGCCATGACTACAATTATAAGCTGTTGCTTCTATAGAAACACAACTGGGAGAGATAGATAATGAATATTGAAAACAACATTTGAAATTATCTCATTCATCCAGTGCAAGTCTAGGTATTTCATTGATGAGTCCAAGGCATTTTGATATGTGTTGAGAAAAAGTTATAATCAATATAAACAATAGTCCAAAACCAATAAAATGAAATATAGTGAGGCAAATGTAGAGCCCTGAATTCACATTTAAAAAGATAAATGTAGAGCCCTGAATTTACATTTAAAAAAATAAATTTTTATGACCATTAATGCTCCTATTGGACAGGAACTTCCTAGACATAACAATAATAAGTTCCAGACAAAATACAAAACAAAACAACAAGAATGTGGAGAAAAGGAAACCCTCAAATACTGTTGGTGAGACTGTAAATTGGGACAGCCACTATGAAAAACTATATAAAGATTCCTCAAAAAAATTAAGAATAAAAGTACTATATGGCCCAGCTATTCTACTTCTGGATGTATATCAAAAGAAAAAGAAAACGCTAATTCAAAAAGATACATGCACCCTTATCTTCATTGCAGCATAATTTACAATAGCCAAGTTATGGAAACAACCTAACTATCTACCAATGGATGAATGGATAAAGAAGGTGTGGTTTATATATAAATAGAATACTATTAAGTCATAAAAAACAATGAAATCCAACCATAGTGGGCCACATAGATAGGTTTAAAGTATTTAGGCTACGTGAAATAAGTCAGATAGAAAAAGACAGATACCGTATTATTTTACTCATATGTGGAATACAAAAAGCAAAGAAAATGAACAAAGAAAATAAAACAAAAGGAAATCCATAGACACAGAGAACAGATTAGTGATTACCAGCAGGGAAGAGGGTTGGGGTTGGGTGAAATGGGTTAAAGGGGTCAGCCATATGGTGATGGATGGTAATTAGTCTTGCGGTAGTGATCATTTTGTGATGTATACAGGTGTTGAATTATAATGCTGTATACCTGAAACATATAATAAAAATAAATAATTTCAAATTATATACAGTATGTTCTCTTATCACAGAAGAATTAAATTAGAAATCAATAACAGTAAGATGCCTAGGAAAACCTCAAAACATTTAGAAATTAAATAACACAGTTAATTCTAAATACATAGATCAAAGAAGGAATCACATATGAATTTATAAAATATTTCAAACTTGTGTAAATGAAAATACAATATAAGAAAATGTGGCCCACTGCCAAGTTTTTGAAACACAGCCACACCAGTTTATATTGACTCGCTGCTTCCCTTCTACAAGGGCAGGATAGAGTAGTTGGGACAAAGACCTTATGGAAATGGCCACAAAATATAAAGTAGTTACTATGCAGCCTATTACAGAAGCAGTTTGCCAACTTCTGTCTTAAGCTATCATTCAGAACATTTTCCTCTTTTGATGATGGGGGAGTGGATTTTAGCATACTGATTATCTGGTTTCCACGCCTGTACTAATTAAAAATCACAAAGTCACTGTCAGTTGGGTGAAAGTTGTGGGTTTCAGGGTGTAGGAGACCAAAAGTGTCATTAAAATGTGCCAAATACTATAATGATATTAATTGGGTGCTGAGTGCAGATGGTATTGCTGCAGAGAATAGTAATTGGGTTCAAAGTCATGGCCATATAGGACTTGTTTTTGTTAATACAGATATAATTCCAATGTATTTTTTTGAAAAACACGAAATGTATGTAACACAGTATTAAAATCTCTCCTCTGAAAATGGCTAAAAAAGGAAGGAAAAAGAACTCGGAAAAATCCTCTAAACTCTGTTGGAATCTATAATTCCAAATGTAATTATGCATTAGAAATTCAAGAGGAAGTGAATTTCTTATTTGAGTTTAATTTCCTGCTAATTGATTAGACAATTGAGACCAAAGTCCCAAAGCTAAAGCAAAATTTGGTTTTAAAATGTGGATGTAACTGGCTAACATTCAGTACATAGGAGAGTCCAATCTAGACAAATTTAGATATCAACTACATTTGTATGGGTTTTGTAAGGCTTTGAAATGATTTGCATATGTCTGGTGTACCTGTGCCTGGCACATGATAGACATTCAATAATTATAGTAGTATTTTTTATTGTAATTATTTTTATTTACCTCTAACACCATGAAGGTATTACTACCATCCCCACCACTGCTACTCTGAGATACTCTCATCTATAACATAGACTATGTCAAAGGGTCTAGTAAGTACTTGGTATGTATTAGGTATGCTTTCTACCTCTATGGTTTTTGTCCTTCTTGTGTTCACCTCTGGATTTGTAAATTTGTAAAGCCCTAATATAATGCTTGTTATTGACCCAAAATGAACTGTCATGGAGAGAATTACACACATGCACATATGTGTGAGACAGACATAATTCTTCAATATTAGAAATGCTTTCAAGGGAAAGCTGGTAAATAATAACTCTTTGTGAAAGTCACAGAGCTTTTAGAAGACAGATGGATTTTTTTTTTTTTTTTTTTGGTGGTACTCGGGCCTCTCACTGACGTGGCCTCTCCCGTTGTGGAGCACAGGCTCTGGACGCGCAGGCTCAGCGGCCATGGCTCACGGGCCCAGCCGCTCCGCGGCATGTGGGATCTTCCCAGACCGGGGCACGAACCTGTGTCCCCTGCATCGGCAGGCGGACTCTCAACCACTGCGCCACCAGGGAAGCCCCAGATGGATTTTTTTTTATCCTTGCATAAGGGCTAATGTATGTGTCAGTGACATTTTACAAACAAGTGAAAAATGCTTCTTCTGAGGCTGCTAAATTTGAAACCAGAAACGAGATGATAGGTAACACTCATCACTTAGCTAAATTATGCTTATTAGCTACTGGATGATAAAATGTAGCTTAGGCAATCAGTCAATTTTGGAGCATATTTTTAATTTCTCCAGGTATTTGTAGGGATTGATTGCTATTGTTGCATTAGGTAACATCATTGCATTATTTTAAGGTTGATATCATTAGCTGCAGGAACATGCAAAATATAAAAACTAAATGTTAAAAGAAAAGGTGACCTTCCAGCTTAGAACACAGATGAAAAGTAAATGAGCTCTGTAACCTCCAACATCGATGTTTCAAGGTAATTTAATATCAAGACCCTTAACTGAAATACTGAAGTGTGATACTGTATATTACAGTCAGAGGCATTCACAGACTGTAAGGACAATTAGTTACAGTGACTTTTCCAATCCCACCATATTAAATTCAATTAATCTATCATTGATTGAAAGATACCTTGGTTTTATTAGACATTTTCTAGGCATTTGCTGTCATTAATAAAACTTGTATATTTATAGTTGTAGCCTGGAGAGATGGGTGTTTATTCATTTCCAAGACAGTGGTTAGGACATTTTGCTGAGATTTTTATGAAGGCTGTCTATTGGTCAAGGTAATGTGCGTGTGTGCATGTCTATGTGTGTGTGTCTGTGTGCTTGAAGGAGGTGGGGAGAGAGAGAAAGAGAGAGAGAACTTTATCGCTAAGTTCCTTTTTCCTTTTGACTTTGGAAATGAAAACCTCTACCCCAGCCCCACAGCCCTGTGGGCTTTTTGCATTAGACTGCTATCTCCAAGAAGGTAGAAACTAGATTTTAGCGTTTATAATACATGTAATACTTTGCACAGCGTTACGTTCTTATAGATATTAGTTCTGATTCCAAAGGAGCAGCAGTTGATATTAAAACTGTTACAAAGTAAAGAAGGGAAATGCATGGAACAAGAATTCATCTCAATTATTATAAATGGCAGTCCTCCAGTGACATTTAGGTAGTGTATCTTAGGCATTAAGAACTCCAGCTTCAGAGTCAGAGAAACAGAAGCTTGAGTCCCAGCTTCTCTGCTGAGATTTGCTGATGTTGGGCAAGGTAATTAAATCTTATTTTCTTCATTGATGAATGGGAAAACCAAAAATA
The DNA here is from genome assembly GCF_039906515.1 of Pseudorca crassidens. NCBI lineage: Eukaryota > Metazoa > Chordata > Mammalia > Artiodactyla > Delphinidae > Pseudorca > Pseudorca crassidens. The sequence continues at coordinate 81,086,529 of NC_090299.1, forward strand.
CCTATAACATTTGCTTGTTTGAATTCTTATTATCATTGTTATGTATTTTTTTCATGATGTCTATGTAAGCAATTACATTATTGAAAATGTGTTCCGTCTCTAAGGTGTTCAAAGAATGTACAGCACTCTGCCTACCATGTGGCAGAGAGAGTATACTAAGGAAATAGTACCTGCTGCTGCTAGATGCCTACCAATTAGGCATTCTTCTCAGTTTTGCAAACAGGATGCTGATTTTATTCACATTTAGGGGAAGAATTGTGCTCTGTTCAGGGCATGACTATTGATTGATGTAGTCAATTATACGAATCCTTTTCGTCGGGTTAAGGATTGAACATGTGACCCTGTTCTGGCTAAAAAGACATAAGAGTAACACGGCTGAGGGACTTTGGGAAAAACGTTTCCTCTCTAATTAAAAGGAGAGGTGCATAAGGGGGCCCTTCGTTTCCTTCCCACCTTCGCCTTTCAACAGTTATATGTGAGTGAGGCTTGCAGCAGCTTTGGGCAATGGTGAGGGAAGAGACAGGAGAATCATAAATGATTGAGAGGGCTGACATTGGTTGGGCTGCTGAATTAACCTCTGAACTTCTTGTTATTCAAGATTTATTAATATAACCATATGTTTAAGTCACTGATAGTAGGTATGTTGTTAGTTGAAGCCGAAAGCATTTTAGGGCTGCTGCTCTAGTTAAAATGCATGATTTTATTAAATTCTTTCTTTGGGAGGTCTCAAATGAAAAGTCTTATAATTAATCTAATAATTAATATGTTTTATGTATTCACCTATTCAACACATGTTTCTTAAGCTCAAAGAGTGAAACAAACATTTATTACACACTGGATGGGGGGGATACTGAACAAATTAGCATAGTTAATGAGCAACAGCACCTGGTATTGAAATGCCATGGGCTTTGAAGTACAACAGAACAGAGTTTTAATCTGGGTGTTACCAATTGCAAGCTCTATGGTCTTTAGGACAGTACTTAAGAGTCTCTGAAAAATGAGGATAAAATGATCCCTACCTCTAACATTGCTTCAAATATTGGTGATTAAAGTTATGTCGAAAAATTAATCAGTCGATCTAAGAAATAAATGGAAAATTTTATTCTAGCCAAATTTGAGTATTATAACCCTGGAAGAGCATCTCAGAAAACTCCAAGAGCTGTTCGACCCATTAGAAGTCAAGGAACAGTTCTGTAAGTTTTTTGAGACAGAGGGCTGTACATGAAATGATGTATTATTGACAGTTTACACAATCCAGATCTAAATGTCGTGTGGCCCCTTACAAGATTGAGACAGAATGTTATTATTGTTAAGAAGTTGTTTTGTTGGTGCTAGGAGAATGCTACTCTTTATTGTTAAGCAGGTATTGCTGCCAATGGGGGAGGCTTGGTCGATGCATAATACAGATACACAATGTACAATAGGAGGAGAGAGGAGGCCAGAGGGCAGAGAAAATTTTTTATGTTTAAATTTTTCTTGTTTTACCATAAAATATGAATTTTATTTCACAGTTATCACTTATTATTTAGGTACAATCTCTAACCTTAATAAATAATCGTTGAATGAGTAAGTGGTATATTTTCTCATTTTCCTAATAATGATATACATATTTTTCTTAGAGTTGAGTTTTCTAAAAAGAACAGAACAAAATTTATTTTAGAACGCCTCACTTAAAAACCAGTTATTAAAATTTAAATAAAATTGTTAAAATGTTCATGAACCTAAGACCCCTGGGAGGATACCATCTATTCTCCATTTTCTCATGGACTTTCTATGCTGCATTACATTGCAGCACTAGTCACATGTCTTTTGCTTCAGTGATTTAAGCCAAAATAAAATGTGTGTATTCTCACTTATTTTGTTTGAAAATAGCAGTCTAGGACAATCAAATAAAATTTCCTCACTTTAAAACAGTCAAGTAAGTATAGCCTCTCATTCAAACTGTAATTAATGCACATAGGACATTTTATTGACATAAAATTAAGTGTGTATAATGACTGTTAGAACATAAATATATGTGTGACCTTTATTACTTTTCACCTATATTTTACTGGTATATACAGAAAAATCATATAGGGGAAAATTATATACAGCTAAAGAACTTGGAGCCTTATTGAATATAACCTAAAAATAAGACATATACTCAAATCACTTAAACAGTTATTAACAATAGTAATCAATCGCATAATATCACTTATATGTGGAATCTAGTAAAATGGTACAGATGAACTTATTTGCAAAGCAGAAATAGAGTCACAGATGTAGAGAACAAACTTATGGTTACCAAGGGGGGAAGGAGGGGTGGGACGAATTGGAAGATTGGGATTGACATATATACTCTACTATGTATAAAATAGACAACTAATGAGAATGTACTGTATAGCAGAGGGAACTCTACTCAGTGATCTGTGGTGACCTAAATGGGAAGGAAATCCAAAAAAGGGGGGATATAGGTATACATATAACTGATTCACTCTGCTGTACAGCAGAAACTAACACAACATTGTAAAGCAACTATACTCCAGTAGAAAAAAAAAAAAGCATAGAAAGGAAAGCAAAACAAAACAATAGTAATCAAAGTTAACATTTATTGAGCGCCTACTATGTGCTAGACACTTGTTCTAAGCACTGTATGTGTATTCACTCACTTAAACCCATGATGTTACTGTTATTATTCCTATTTTACAGAGAAGGAAACTGAGACACATGGGGATTTATTAGCTTCCTTAAGAGTATACAGCTATTAAGTGGCATATATGGGATATGATCTAGGCATTCTGCTATAGAATCTATGCTCTTAACCATCATACACATTACTTGGAGGAGGTGAGATTTACATTAGTACATCATTAGTAAGTGCCAATGGTTCAGTTCTTAAATGCTTAGGGATTCTGAGAAATAAAAAAAATCAGTAATGCTTAGAGTAAATATTGGTGCTAGCTTGTAGGAAGAAGGATCTTGCTAGAAACCTGAAAACAGATTATGCTTTGGATAAGCAGTGCATAAAAGGTGTGCATTTGAGCAGGGCAAAGAGCATGAGTAAAGACACTAGTGCAGCAATGAGCTTGTAACATAGGGACACTAAGGACGTGGATGAAAATAGTCTCAGAAAAAAATTTTTTTAAATCTTTTTAAAGTCCATTCCTTTTCTTTATTGTTTCCATGCTTCCCTATTCCCTTCAGGGCCTCCTCTCAATTAAATGAGGTGACAGGCTTATTAATTACTCCCCAAAGATGCCCACATCCTAACTGGAACTTTTGAATAGGTTGTTACATGGCAAAAGGGACTTTGCAAATATAATTTAGATTATGCATTTCAGAATAGGCAGGTTACCTTGTATTATCTGGGTGGGCCCAATCTTATCACATGAGCCCTTGGGAGCAGAAAAATTTCCCTGGTTGGAACCAGAGAGATGCAACAGCAGCAAAAGCCAGACGGGATGCAACACAAGGGGAAATCAGAGAGGTCCCAAGCCTGAGAGGGACTCACTATGCTGTTGCTCGTTCTGAGATGTAAGTGTCCCATTAGTGAGGACTAGAAAGAGGCTTCTAGGAGTTAAGGTGTCTCTGGCTGACAGCAAGTAAAGACAGGGAATTAATCCTACGAATTTATAGAACTGAAATCTGCCAACAATGCAAATGAGCTTAGACTGGTTTCTTACCCAGAGCCTGCAGTAAGGAACACAGCCCTGTTGATACCTTGGTTTTCATCCAGTGAGACCCATCTCAGGTTTCTGACCTGCAGAAACTGTGAAAAAATGACTGTGTTTTGTTGTAACCCACCAGTTTGTGGTAATCTGTTATAGCAGTAATAGAAAACTAATACAGATGATATGCTGAATATTGTATTTGAACTATGGAAGAGGCAAGGGCAAGTAGTGGTAACATTTCTATCAGTTTTCCTTACTCCTCACTTCAAATCCTGACAATAATGGGGATGCATATAAACACTCCAAAAATCTTTTTCTCAGATTACTCAGGAGCCTGATATTAAAAATGGTACATTTCTACTTTTTTCTGTCTTGATTTTTAAGTAAAAGAGTTATCATTCCTTAAAGTGCTTTAAAAATGGTAAATTAAATTGATACTCTATTCATTTTCCCTCTCTCCACAGCAAGAGTTTTCATTTAACTGGGATATTTTTATCTTAGTCAATACTTATAGGAAAACAGTGGAACAAGAATTTTGCTTACTTTGAGAGTTCTATGAGATCGTGAGAGTTCTATGAGATAATAATCTAAAGGATTATTATTCTTTATGGATTTTTATAGGGAAGGAAGAGAGAAAACAGTTTTTTTCCTGCTGGTATATAAAAAGAAAAGATGTATTAGTCATGAGAAAGATATTGGTAACTCAGGTTAGTTGTGGTTTCTAAAATAAGAGGCTATGCCTCTTGCCAAGGGAAAGGATTCCAGCATTGAATATGCATTTCCTTTTGGTATATCTTTCTGTCACTTTTCATATTCCAGGCTTTATCGTGGTCTACTGCCCTCATGTGGATCTAATTGTGAGGATTAAAAACAACTGCTTAATTAAAGACAATACTCATGTTGATACTCCATCTTTTCTCTTTTTACCATTAATCTGTTTAGTTTTATATTTACAGACATGGCAACACTTAAATTTTGAATAAGTTCTTTAAATATCAAAAGTGCAAAATGTATCTAAAAGAAGTATTCTATCCTAAACAAAGTTTTATCTGAAATTTAGGAAAATAATAAGCAAAATTGCTGAGCTTAGGGTAGAGGCTGTATTTTCTTTCCTTGGTTGAATTTAAATTAGATTTTTTTTTTGTTGATTAGCTGCTTTTTGTTGTTTTTACACTGAGATAACTAAAGCTATGTTGAATAGAAATGTTTTTGTTTTGGCAATTGTATTTCTAACATGACACTAAGAGAAACGAACATAGAATCTAAAGTGCTACAGGCCTAACCTTAAGTAAAAACAGAGTTATAGGGATTGTTAAGCTGAACTGAATTCTAGTGACTTAGGTTATGTCTGTCTAATTTGTTTTGAGAATAACTCTCATGTTTTAATATGTATGTTTTATATCATGTTGATTCCAGAACTTACACCATTGATTATCTCAGCGATTAAAGAAAAAAAAATCACACATAAATAAATAATTTATTGCTCTGTTTAATTCAGGACAAATTGTTTAGAATTTCTCCATCTTAACTGGAGCTAGTGCTTTCCTGCTGTAACTCCATGATTCAGGTTAATAGAAACCAAGCACTTTGCCCCACACAGATACTAAATAGTTATGATTTATGTTTTTAGATTTTATAAAGTGTCTCATATTTTTTTAACCTAGTTATAAGTATAATACATCATCATTCTAAAAAGTTTGGGGAAAATTTTATGAAGAAGGCAGGAAAAATCACCTATGACTACACCATCAAAATATTAATATTTTGGGTGATGTTTATTTTAAGACTTTTTATTATGCATATGTAATGAGATAATATTTTGAAAGAAAATTGATACGATTTAAAAAATTTTTTATTGGAATATAGTTGATTTACAATGTTGTGTTAGTTTCTGCTGTACAGCAGAATGAATCAGTTATACAGACACATATCCACTCTTTTTTAGATTCTTTTCCCACATAGGTCATTACAGAGTATTGAGTAGAGTTCCCTGTGCTATACAGTAGGTCCTTATTAGTTACCTATTTTATATATAGTAGTGTGTATATGTCAATCCCAGTCTCCCAATTTATCTGCCCCCCTTTTCCTTCCTGGTAACCGTAAGTTTGTTTTTTACATTTGTGACTCTATTTCTGTATTGTAAATAAGTTTATTTGTACCATTTTTTTTAATGCCTTTCTTATCATAAGATCTTTCTCTTAGTTGGCCCAACACATTCTTTTACCTGGGGGAACTGTATGGATTGTTACAGAATATATATAGAAAAAGAAAGAGTGACAAACTTTTGAGTTCAAAATAAGATTTTTCAGAACATCTTCAAAGCCAGTCTTCATAAAGCAAACAATTTTTCTAAATTTATTTTAACTTACATTTAACCTATCAAGGGGCAGATTGTAGAGTTTTTAATAATTTAGAGAAGATACTTTGTCTTCAGTTAAGACTTAAGATGTTTGAATTGGGGAGAAGTTGGGAATGTGACCAAGGAAATGTGGAAACCTGAGAGGGACATGGAAGAAAACAAAAAAGAGAGATTGAGGTGGTAAGAATCTAGGGATAATTATGTTCCCTTATTTCCTTGTCCCTGATCCAAGCCAGGGGCTAAGCTCAAAATGCATGGGGGCAGACAGTGGGGGGAGGGGGAAGGCATTGGTTTAAAAATACCGTTGACTCTTGTACAACATGGGGGGTTAGGGGCCAACCTCCACAGATTCAAAAATCCACATACAATTTTTGACTCCCCAAAACTTAATAGCCTACTCTTGACTTGAAACCTTATTGATAACATAAACAGTCAATTAACATATTTGTTTGTGTTATATGTATTATAAACTGTATTCTTACAATAAGTAAGCTAGAGAAAAGAAAATGTTAAGAAAATTGTAAGGAGAAAATGCTTTTATAGTAGTGTACTGTACTTATTTTTTTATTTTTATTTTTTTTGTGGTACGTGGGCCTCTCACTGTCGCGGCCTCTCCCGTTGCGGAGCACAGGCTCCAAACGCGCAGGCTCAGTGGCCATGGCTCACGGGCGCAGCTGCTCCGCGGCATGTGGGATCTTCCCGGACCGGGGCACGAACCCGTGTCCCCTGCATCGGCAGGCGGACTCCCAACCACTGCGCCACCAGGGAAGCCCTGTACTGTACTTATTAATACTGTAAGTTTGTGTTGTCTGTTTACAAGACGAATCCTCTGTCAGTACCTATATCAATATTTTCTCGTATGATACAAAATACTGTAGATGTTATATATATTACTCACTCTAGACATCAAAAATGAAAAGATAATATGAAAAAAGTTCACTTTTATTTACACGTATAATTCATGCATTGATAACAGAGAAGCAGCAATATAATTGCCTTAAGATAGCCTGGCCTATAGACTAATGAATGGATCATTATAAAATCTTTATGGCCTACGTTATTATAGTCATATTCATAGTACAGTACTGGAAACACTGTTACATTAAAAACACATGTGATGATAGGCTGATACTCAGTTTCTCCAATTACAAGAGAGAGGCGTACTGTATGGTAATATACTTCTTTGAAAGCAAAGTTCAAAACAGTAAGAAAACTAACACATTATTAATTTTAAATTAAATATTGCTCACCTTTTGCTTATGTAAGGACAGAGTAGTATCTACATCTATTTTATGCATTCATGACGTACCTAGCTTTTTCTTAATTTTAAAATTTTTCTAGGCTCTGTGGTTCGTCTGTGAATTTTTTCAGATTGTCACAAATCTCTAAATATTTCCCCAATATATTTATTAAAAATAAATCCACATATAAGTGGACCCACAAGGTTCAAACCCATATTGTTCAAGGGTCAACTTGAATACAAATACAAAGTTGAGGAAAGCACTGAGGGCAGAAAGGAATTGAAATGAGATGAGGCGGTCATTTAAAGGGGACAGAGCTGTGAACTTAGGCAGAGAGAAAGAGAGGGAGTGTAGTTAGTTGATGTATAAGATTCATTTTGTTTCTATACAGTACTGTGCTGAATTGAGTGTCACTATGCCAAGGGGGCCAGGCAATTGTATCAATGAACTAGACTTAAAACAGAGGCTACAGATGGATCAGCAGGTAGAAGGAAAATATGGTAAAGTTTCAAAAATGACTGTAGCCAGTGAGAGTTATGTGGAGGCCATGCCAATAGGAAGAGCTACTGAGATAAGACTAAAGGAGTAAAAGGGTCTTGAGTTGTGTCATCTGCTGACATCAGCCTTACATACCAACAGGAAGAGCCAAGAACACAAGGGGTATTGCAGTAGAGTTCAGAGCAGCCACTGGCCTCCCTGCTGATGCAATGACCTGCTTCTTGTAGCCAACAAAGACACCTTGTTGCCTACATTTATCTAAACATTATCTTGAAAAGGAGCAGGAATTTGGGGAGGAACGGAAATAAGAGAAACTGAATCATTATCTAAAATTCATTACATTTTACATTTAAAAATATTTGGTTTGACTAAAGATTAAGTCAGAATTAAGTAGATATAGTTTTAGCTGCTACTTTAGGGGTAGGGACTTGGGAAGAAGATCACATTGGTATAAGTAAATTTTAAGCTCCATTACACAGCAGCGTTTAAAATATGTGATTAAATGTTTATACATCTATTGAAATAATTATGTAAGTATATATATATATGTGAATGCACACACAGACATACACACACAAAGGAAATCCTGCTACTCTAATATTATAACATATTTATCTTCTCTTTTCAAGAATTGTTTGAAACTATGCATTTAAAAGCATTATGTTTGTATTGTGAAATATAACATAACTAATTATAAAACATACAGTTATGGAATAAATTCACACTTCAGAAGCCTACTATATATTCCTTCTTAGTCATAATCCTCTCCCTACTCTAGGTATTTACTAACATACTTTTATAAAAATTATTCTCTTACTGCTATGTACACTTTATCACCTATATAATTTCCCTTAAAAATATGGTACAGGGCTTCCCTGGTGGCGCAGTGGTTGGGAGTCCGCCTGCTGATGCAGGGGACGCGTGTTCGTGTCCCGGTCCGGAGCCTGTGCTCCGCGACGGGAGAGGCCGTGGCGGGGAGAGGCCCGTGTACCGCAAAAAAAAAAAAAAAAAGGTACAGTTTTGCTTTTTTTGAGCTTTATATAATGAGATTACACTGTGCGAATTATTATTATTTTTCCGGTACGCAGGCCTCTCACTGTTGTGGCCTCTCCCGTTGCGGAGCACAGGCTCCGGACGCGCAGGCTCAGCGGCCATGGCCCATGGGCCCAGCCGCTCTGCGGCATGTGGGATCTTCCCAGACCGGGGCACGAACCCGTGTCCCCTGCATCGGCAGGCAGACTCTCAACCACTGCGCCACCAGGGAAGCCCCGCACAAATTATTTTTGTATCCTGATTTTTAACCCAACATTGTATTAAATATGTAATCCATTTTATTGCAGGAAGCTATAGCTAGTATTCTTAAAGGTACCCAATGATACTGTACGACTATATCAGAAATGTTTTATTTATTCTATTATGGGTAACGTAGGTTATTTTCACTACTTTGATGTCACAAACCAAACTGCTCTGATCATTCTTGTATATATACATATTATGCTTAACAGTGTGAATTTCTCTAGACTATATAATATGGGTGGGATTGCTGTATCACAGAGTATGCATATTTTCCACTTTATTAGGAATGCCAAACCATTTCCCAAATAGATTGGACAAACCAAATCAATGCTTAGTAGTCCTCGGAAAGTTTTTACTTGAATAGATTCTCTGTGGTGTGTGTATCCATTTCTTTAGCTTGGAATGTAGGTTGTTTTCCTTTCTTTATGATTACGTATGCTACAATGAATTTCTTCGTGAACTTTACATACTATGTCAAAGTTTCTATTTCTTTCCCTATAATCAATTCTTAGATTTGAAATTATTTTGATCAACAGATGAAATTATTTTGGTCAACAGTTGATAATTTTTGTGGTTCTTGATATAATTTTTGTGCTTAAATACACTCTTATTTGGGACCATTTGCATATATCTTTATTCCTTTGCCACCTTGTGAAGCGTAGTGCTGTTACTGAAAGTCAGTTTTACAATAACATTGAGGAAGAAATAATGTATAAATGTGGCAGAATCGAATATATTATTTATATCTTTTCTTATGTATATCACCTATTTCTTATAAACAGGGGTGTTTCCTAGAATAGTAGAAATGCTTTTCCTACTCAAATTCTTTTCATTAGGATACTGAAATTATGTTCCTGAAAACACTTTTTTAAAAAATATATACATGATTTTTGGGAGTGTCTTTTGTTTAAGAAAAAAGGCTCATGTCAAAACTTTTGAGCATCCTGTTCTGATGTACCAAAGAGTCATGCACTTCTGTTCTCACTAGAGCTAAGCAAAGCAATAGATGTAAAATACGTTTTTATAAATAGTCACAGCATTTGTAGGTGAATCTTTAGGGCTACCAATATTGAAGTATACCTGGATAAAAATGAAAGCTCAAATAATTCTAAAAAGGTCCTCAAATATATATCAAATCTGCAGTTGTTCTATGTTTATTTAAAATGGTATTGGCTATTCTCAAACATATTTAATTTTTTTAGTAGCCACATATTTTCTATGAAATTCCCTGAGATTTTATTTCAAAATATATTTTGTTTCGGATGCACAGTTATTTTTAAAAGGTTAACCATGCAGAAAAGTAAGTTGTGCCTCAAGAATAACCATGCTGGGGATTAAACTCCAAGGGAAAGGTAAATCTACTGTGACTGTACAAGACGGAACTGCACTAATGCCCGTTTATTTTATTTGGATTGAATTGCCTACAACTAGAGCTGAGTTAACCAGAGCCCTCAATTTCTTTTTTCCCTTTTAGAAGTGGCCTGACTGATTTGATTTCAAGTCTCCTGGAGTTGTAAGAAACAAAATCCACCCCCGTTAAAACTGCATGGTGTTTATTACCACCACAGGGATGATTTAAAAAACAATGAAAAAAGTTGACTTATGAAAAACAAAGCTGGTTAATTACAGCAAATGGACTTAATTTAAAAACCACAGGTGCCTCTTTTATAAGCTTTTGTTGAGCTCTTGCCCATAGCATGTTTATATGACATGGATGGAGATGAAATCTTTGCTGTGGCCAGCTTTAAATGGGAAACATTTGGTTCACCTCTATGTACAGTTCAGACCACATGTAATGTCATATAAATGATACAACCTATGAATACTGTTTGGAATACAACCTGTGAATATTGTTTCTGCCTTGAAGAATACTGCATCTGCTTCATTATTTATGGAATTTAAATAAAATGATATCAATTAATGCCCTGGCAACGAACTCATTTGCTATATATTTTAAGTAGAAATATAAAGGGATTTACTCTATAGTTCATACAATTTTACTTTTAGAAATCTGTGATTTTAGAAGCATTAAGATATGTTTAGTAAAAGTATGTTTTGCTAACATAACTTTAGTTACAGTGGATATCCATAAGCTTATAAATAAGTTGTGCGTGATTTTGTATTCTAGGGCTTAAAATATTTCCTCAAGCATAGGTGTTCATTTTTAACACTAACATTTCATTTGCAAGTTTTTATTTGATTTGTTTATTTTAGTGATGTTCATCTCTTACAAGTGTAATATATTCTATTCAGAAGACCCTTTGATCTCAGAAGGAATGATAATGTCTGTTTTTCTCTTTGCCTAAATCCTGACACATATATTTTCTTGATATATTTTTCATGGTTGTGATAAACTTCAAATCTCCTTACTCTAGGTGCTTAGAGTTTAGGTTAGCTCCTTGAGGTCCTTGTGTTTCTAAATCAAGCTGGCATCTAATCTTCTTCTTATCCTTGAGTAGTTAGAACTTCTGGGCTATAATCAGATTTAGAATAGAATCGTTTAGGATCAAGGAGGAAGCCAATGAATCCCACAGATTGCTGTACTGAAATTAACCCAAAGCAGTAGAGAGAACAGCAAAACATACATATTATATGTTTCCAATTACTTTTCAATACAAACATTACATCCTAAACAAATCATCTAAAATTTACTAAATAACACCATTTCAGGTACCATATTGAATCTGTGCACAGATTATAATGAACTATGAAATCCCTTACATAGTCATAAGTATGCATCTATTGCTTTTTATATTTAACAGGAAAAAATCTGTGCAAGCTGTTCCAGTTTGATTATCTTTTATACTAGTTTTATGATTATGTTTAGAAAGCATATGTTATGTCACAAAATGAGACCCTCAGGTTCTTCATCTGTTAAATCAAGCTGACAAATCCTCTCATAGAGTTCTTGGTGGAATTGCAGGGACTCAGTAAATGGTAGAATTATGTTGTCATTGTTGCATTAATACATACATTTAAAGTATTTATTATCTAAAAAAATCTCTTGCTGTTTTGCAAAAATATTTTCTTTATTGACAATCACTAATTATGAGCTTTGGAACTCAATCTCATGTGCAGGTCAAATATGTACATATATCAATAGCAACTAGTATGACCCAGATTTTAATATATTTTTTAAATTGATTTTTGTTGGAGTATAGTTGCTTTACAATGTTGTGTTAATTTCTGCTGTACAGCAAAGTGAATCAGTTATATGTAAACATATATCCCCTCTTTTTTGGATTTCCTTCCCATTTAGGTTACCACAGTGCATTGAGTAGAGTTCCCTGTGCTATATAGTAGGTTCTCATTAGTTGTCTATTTTATACATGGTAGTGTATATATGTCAATCCCATTCTCCAAATTCATCCCACCCCTCCTCTCACTGGTATCCATATGTCCTTTCTCTATGTCTCTCTATTTCTGTTTTGCAAATAAGTTCATCTGTATCATTTTTCTAGATTCCACATATAAGTGATATTATATATTTGTTTTTCTCTTTATGTATCACTTTACTTTGTGTGACAGTCTCTGGGTCTATCCATGTCTCTGCAAATTGCACTGTTTTGTTCCTTTTCATGGGTGAGTAATATTAAATGGTATATAGGTACCACATTTTCTTTATCCATTCTTCTGTTGATGGACGTTTAGGTTGCTTCCATGTCCTGGCTATTGTAAATAGTGCTGCAGTGAACATTGGGGTGCATGTATCTTTTTGAATTATAGTTTTCTCTAGGTATATGCTGAGGAGTGGGATTGCTGGGTCATATGGTAGTTCTATTTTTAGTTTCTTAATGAACCTCCATAATGTTCTCCATAGTGGCTGTATCAATTTACATTCCCATCAACAGTGTAAGAGGGTTCCCTTTTCTCCACACCCTCTCCAGCATTTATTGTTTATGAAAATGATTATGCTACTAAACACAATCTACAGATTCAATGCAATCCCTATCTAATTACCAATGGCATTTTTCACAGAATTAGAGCAAAATAATTTACAATTTGTATGGAAACACAAAAGACCATGAATAGCCAAAGCAATCTTGAGAAAGAAAAATGGAGCTAGAGGAATCAGACTCCTTGATTTCAGACTATACTACAAAGCTACAGTCATCAAGACAGTATGGTACTGGCACAAAAACAGAAATATAGATCAATGGAACAGGATAGAAAGCCCAGAGATAAATCCATAGACCTATGGTCACCTAATCTATGACAAAGGAGGCAAGAACATACAATGAAGAAAAGACAGTCTGTTCAATAAGTGGTGCTGGGAAAACTGGACAGCTACATGTAAAAGAATGAAGTTAGCATATTCTCTAGCACCATACAGAAAAATAAACTCACAATGGAGTAAAGACCTAATTGTAAAGCCAGACACTATAAAACTCTTAGAGGAAAGCATAAGCAGAACACTCTGACATAAATTGCAGCAAGATCTTTTTTGAGCCACCTCCTAGAGTAATGAAAATAAAAACAAAATTAAACAACTGAGATCTAATTAAACTCAAAAGCTTTTGCACAGCAAAGGAAACCATAAACAAGACAAAAAGACGACCCTCAGAATGGGAGAAAATATTTGCAAAGAAAGCAACTGACAAGGGATTAATCTCCAAAATATACAAACAGCTCATGCAGCTCAATATCAAAAAAACAACCCAGTCAGTGGGCAAAAGACCTAAATAGACATTTCTCCAAAGAAAACATACAGACGGCCAACAAACACATGAAAAGATGCTCAACATCACTAATTATTAGAGAAATGCAAATCAAAATTACAATGAGGTATGACCTTACACTGATCAGAACGGCCATCATCAGATTTTAATATATTTTAAGGAAAATTCTACATAACTTTATTTCCATCAAAAAATATTTCCATCCTTGTCATTATTTATATTTTAAAGAAGGACAATTCTCATTATTGAAGAAAGATAAATATGAAATTTGCCCATTATCACTATTATTGTCTTAACAGCAGATGGATTTTATTTAGCACCTATTATTGGGTTGGCCAGAAAGTTCGTTTGGGTTCCATAAGACATTATGGAAAAACCCAAATGAACTTTTCAGCCAACCCAATACATTGCAAATGCTATGCTACACATAATAACCATATCATTGCTAATCCTTACAACACAAATATTATCTGTTTTGATATGACAAAAGTGAGAGTTGAGAAGGTTATGTAATTTGTCCAAAGTGACCAAAACATGAAATGACTACAGGTTTGTCTGACTCCTGCTCTCCTGATTTTTCTAGAAATGCAGGCATCATCTTTCATTGGGGTAGGCTCAAGTAGCCTACTGATACATGCAGACTTCTAATCCTAGATCTGTGTTACCTGCATTTGGAAAGTTTAACATAGAAATAGCTTAATATTGCTTAATCTGTTCTGTGCTACTGTTTTTACAAGAATATTCAGTTGACTCAGTTTTTCTTTTCTTAGGATATTGCTGACAACAGTAGAGCTTAAATGCTTTGCTCAGCAACAACAAATTATTACAGCCAAGATACATTGATATTTCTGTATTCTCCTTTAAAGAGTAAATCTGTGGAAAATTGAACTGCATAAATACTACAGCATAGCTAAGACTTCAAATATATATAATGAGAATGGCATTTGATATTTCATTTGCCACAGAATTATGGAACTTTAGAATTCAAGGGTCACTATAAACTAGTTCAAAGTCAAGATTGAGTCCCAGAGGATTTGCAAAGAACTAGGAGTAGAATATGGGTCTTATTCATATAAATGGTGTCCACCTAGAAGGTTGAGATAAATGTCTGAATGCATTAAAATTCAGGTTGAATGCTAGGTTCATTTGTTTTTTAGTACTCATTAAATGCCTTCCATTGTCAGATGTTGTTCCAGGTAATGGAAGCCTGGTGATAAATAAAATAGGTAAGGTCCCTGCTCTTATGGAGCTTATTCTTTAGTGGAAGGGAAAACAATTCACAAGCCAGAGAACAAACAAATGAAGATACATTTCATATTTTGATAAGTGCAATGATGAAAAGTGCCTGAAGATTAAGGGATGTGAATGTGTGTGCGTGTGTGCACACATGAAGGTGTATGTGGAATACTTGAGGGAAGACCCACCCAGAGGATATGACCTGTAAACTGAGATGTCCCTGGAAAGGTAATATTTGAGACTCAAATGATAACAAGAACACTATGTGAAAATCTGGCATCAGAGTGTTTCAGAAAACGTAAAGTCCCTGAGGTGTCTAAAAGTTTGGTTCGTTTGAGTAAATAGAATTAAGGCCAATATGGTTAAAAGACAGTGAAGAGTGGGGCTTAGAATTTTCTACATGGAAGGGGCCTGAGGAATAAATCTGTTTGGAAGTAGAGGTTGGGAGATTATCATGAGCCTTACAAGCACATTGTTTTTACTTTGACTACAAATTTCTCTGGGACAACTTTGAGAGGGCAGATAGAAATTACAGGGATCTTAAAGCTCCCACTTCGACATGCACAAGCTACCCTGGTGTCTGCTTGGGGGAGCTGTAGACAGATGTTAGATCATGTGTGTCTGATCAGATCATGTGGTGCATATTAGGTAGTTTAGATGTATTCTAAGTGTAGTATTAAGTGATATGATATATTTAGTATATTTTCAAGGATGAGTCTAACTGCTACATGAAGAATTTCATGGGAAATCTATTGAGATTAATGTTCTATGATTTATTCAATAATTTATTCAACATCAGGTTCATACTATGGGCCAAGCACTCTTCTAGGTGCTGAGGAAATAGCAGTGAATATAACAAAGTGAGGGCAGGAATACAAAAATAAATACCCACAAATATCAGATGGTGATAAGTGCTTCATTTTAAACATAAAGCAGGAGAATAAGATAGAAAGTGGTGTGTCTTGTTAAATTATACAAGTGGTTGGGTCAAGAATTTTCTGATTATATGGCATTTTGCACAAACTAGAAGGCAATAAGGGGGTAAATAAGTCAATATTTATCTGAAGGACATTCCAGGCAGAGGGCCACTGTAAGTGTAAATGCAGTGGTGGTGGGGGATGGTAATTTTTATATATATTTTTTCCTTCATTTTGCCAGAAAACATGAAAGAAGAGTCAGAATTTTGGCTTGTTTTTCCTGGCATATTTGTTGATTAAATATGTAAATACAATATTTATATAATACATATTTATAATTATATCTATAACATAAATTAAAAATATATTGTAAAATCTTTAGTCACTATATATTACAACGTCTAGTATACTTTGAAAAAGACACTACCGTTCAGAAAGTGGAAGAATGAGTGACCTACAGTAGTAATTCCCAAATCCTGCTGGATAAATGTGTTGCACCTCTGCCCTGGTGATAGCAAATACTCCCTGTTTAGGACACAGTTTGGCATCTGCTCTAGCTTTCCAGTTCATTTTTTTTCATGGCTCTTGGATTCTCCTTCTGGGAATTCTTTCCTTTTCTATTATGCCCCTTGGCCTCATCTAAGGAGTTTACTGAAGAATATGCCCCCTTTAAAGGCTGAGCAATATCCTGCCCATAAATGTTTGGGGGGTTCTCAAAATTCCTCTTCAAAGCGTAAATATCTGTCAGTAATAATTTAGTGTTACCATACTGGGTGATAAATAACATTCTGGTTGTATCATTCATGCATTAATCTGTGATTAATTGATATTTCTATCTCATTTTATTATAGACTAAAATCGTTTTTTCTCCATAAATGTTTAAGATTAGCTAAAGCTGCTAGGCATAGTGGATACAAAGAATAAGATATATTTCATGTCCAAAAATTTTTCCATGAATGAGATTGATAAGAATATGAAAAGTTATAATATTGCCTAATAAGTGCTGTGATATTAGTTGTGTTGTGCTCTGGGGGCAGTGAGGGGTACCAGACATAGGTTTGTACATATGGTAATTTTTTTCTGAACTCAAATAATAAAGAGTAGTTAGCCAGAGGACCAAGGAGTTTCCAACAGAAAATGTATAAAAAGCACAGGGGCCTGAGATTTTGACATTCATTTGGGAAAAATCAAGTGACCTTTCATGGCTGAACTATAGCCCATCTACGGGGAAGTGAGAGGTAGAGAGTTGAGTTGATAGAGGTATGTTAAGAGATTTGTATTTTACCTTGAGGATAATAGGGGAGATAATGATGTATTAAAATAAGTATCAAGCTTAAGGATGAATAAAGAATTTGCAGGTAGTAAAGGAAAGGAGAGAGAGGTGATATTGGAGATTGAAGGAAAAGGTGGAAATCTAGACATTTTGATGAACTGAATTAGAGTGGTGTCAGTAGGTCAATGTGGAAAGAGAATGAGAATGTAGAGGTGAGAGAACTTTTTGACTGAGGGTGTGAGGGGGGTGGGATGGGAGAAAAATTCTCAGCTTTTTTTTGTATTAGTTTCTTTTTTATTTTTGAATTTTATTTTTTTTTTATACAGCAGGTTCTTATTAGTCATCAGTTTTATACACATCAGTGTATACATGTTGATACCAATCGTCCAATTCAGCACACCACCATCCCCACCCCCACGTGGGTTTCACCCCTTGGTGTCCATACATCTGTTCTCTATATCTGTGTCTCAACCTCTGCCCTGCAAACCGGTTCAACTGTACCATTTTTCTAGGTTCCACATACATGTGTTAATATACGATATTTGTTTTTCTCTTTCTGACTTACTTCACTCTGTATGACAGTCTCTAGATCCATCCACGTCTCAACAAATGACTCAATTTCGTTCCTTTTTATGGCTGAGTAATATTCCATTCTATATATGTACTACAATTTCTTTATCCATTCATCTGTCGATGGGCATTTAGGTTGCTTCCATGACCTGGCTATTGTAAATAGTGCTGCAATGAATATTGGGGTGCGTGTGTGTTTTTGGATTATGCTTTTCTGTGGGTATATGCCGAGTAGTGGGATTGCTGGGTCATATGGTAGTTCAATTTTTAGTTTTTTAAGGAACTCCATACTGTTCTCCATAGTGGCTGTATAAATTTACATTCCCACCAACAGTGCAAGAGGGTTCTCTTTTCTCCACACTGTCTCCAGCATTTGTTGTTTGTAGATTTTCTGATGATGCCCATTCTAACAGGTGTGAGGTGATACCTCATTGTAGTTTTGATTTGCATTTCTCTAATAATTAGTGATGTTGAGCAGCTTTTCATGTGCTACTTGGCCATCTGTATGTCTTCTTTGGAGAAATGTCTATTTAGGTCTTCTGCCCATTTTTGGATTGGGTTGTTTGTTTTTTTAATATTCAGCTGCATGAGCTGTTTATATATTTTGGAGATTAATCCTTTGTCCGTTGATTCATTTGCAAATATTTTCTCCTATTCTGAGGGTTGTCTTTTCGTCTTGTTTATGGTTTCATTTTCTGTGCAAAAGCTTTGAAGTTTCATTAGGTCCCATTTGTTTATTTTCATTTTTATTTCCATTACTCTAGGAGGTGGATCAAAAAGATCTTGCTGGAATTTATGTCGAAGAGTGTTCTTCCTATGTTTTCCTCTAAGAGTTTTATACTGTCTGGTCTTACATTTAGGTCTCTAATCCTTTCTGAGTTTATTTTTGTGTATGGTGTTAGGGAGTGTTCTAATTTCATTCTTTTACATGTATCTGTCCAGTCTTCCCAGCACCAATTATTGAAGGGACTGTATTTTCTCCATTGTATAGCCTTGCTTCCTTTGTCATAGACTAGTTGTCCATAGTTGTGTGGGTTTATCTCTAGGCTTTCTATCTTGTTCCATTAATCTATGTTTCTGTTTTTGTGCCAGTACTATATTGTCTTGTATAGTCTGAAGTCAGGGAGTCTGATTCCTCCAGCTCCATTTTTTTCCCTCAAGACTGCTTTGTCTATTTGGGGTCTTTTGTGTCTCCATACAAATTAAAATTTTTTTGTTCCAGTTCCATAAAAAATGCCATTGGTAATTTGATAGGGATTGCATTGAATCTGTAGATTGCTTTGGGTAGTATAGTCATTTTCACAATATTGATTCTTCCAATCCAAAAAATGGCATATCTCTCCATCTGTTGGTATCATCTTTAATTTCTTTCATCAGTGTCTTATAGTTTTCTGCATACAGGACTTTTGTCTCCCTAGGCAGGTTTATTCCTAGGTATTTTATTCTTTTTGTTGCAATGGTAAATGGGAGAGTTTCCTTAATTTTCTTTCAGATTTTTCATCATAAGTGTATAGGAATGCAAGAGATTTCTGTGCATTAATTTTGTATCCTGCAGCTTTACCAAATTCACTGTTTAGCTGTTGGAGTTTTCTGGTGGCATTTTTAGGATTCTCTATGTATAGTATCATGTCATATGCAAACAGTGACAATTTTACATCTTCTTTTCCAATTTGTATTCCTTTTATTTCTTTTTCTTCTCTGATTGTCGTGGCTAGGACTTCCAAAACTATGTTGAATAATAGTGGTGAGAGTGCACATCCTTGTCCCATTCCTGATCTTAGAGGAAATGCTTTCAGTTTTTCACCATTGAGAATGATGTTTGCTGTGGATTTGTCATGTATGGCCTTTATTATGTTGAGGTAGGTTCCCTCTATGCCTACTTTCTGGAGAGTTTTTATCATAAATGGGTGTTGAATTTTGTCAAAAGCTTTTTCTGCATCTATTGAGATGATCATGAGGTTTTTATTCTTCAATTTGTTAATATGGTGTATCACATTGATTGATTTGCATATATTGAAGCATCCTTGCATCCCTGGGATAAATCCCACTTGATCGTGGTGTGGGATCTTTTTAATGTGTTGTTAGGTTCTGTTTGCTAGTATTTTGTTGAGGATTTTTGCATCTATATTCATGAGTGATACTGGTCTGTAATTTTCTTTTTTGGTAGTATCTTTGTCTGGTTGTGGTATCAGGGTGATGGTGTCCTCATAGAATGAGTTTGGGAGTGTTCCTTCCTCTGCAAATTTTTGGAAGAGTTTGAGAAGGATGGGTGTTACCTCTTCTCTAAATGTATGATAGAATTCACCTGTGAAGCCATCTGGTCCTGGACTTTTGTTTGTTAGAAGTTTTTTCATCACAGTTTCAATTTCATTTCCTGTGATTTGTCTGTTCATATTTTCTATTTCTTCCTGGTTCAGTCTTGGAAGGTTATACCTTTCTAAGAATTTGTCCATTTCTTCCAGGTTGTCCATTTTGTTGGCATAGAGTTGCTTGTAGTAGTCTCTTAGGATGCTTTGTATTTCTGTGGTGTCTGTTGTAACTTCTCCTTTTTCATTTCTAATTTTATTGATTTGAGTACTCTCCCTCTTTTTCTTGATGAGTCTGGCTAATGGTTTATCAATTGTGTTTATCTTCTCCAAGAACCAGCTTTTAGTTTTATTGATCTTTGCTATTGTTTTCTTTGTTTCTATTTCATTTATTTCTTCTCTGATCTTTATGACTTCCTTCCTTCTTCTTACTTTGGGTTTTGTTTTTTCTTCTTTCTCTAGTTTCTTTAGATGTAAGGTTAGATTGTTTGAGGTTTTTCTTGTTTCTTGTGGTAGGCTTGTATAGCTATAAACTTGCCTCTTAGAACTGCTTTTGCTGCATCCCATAGCTTTTGGATCATCGTGTTTTCATTGTCATTTTTCTCTAGGTATTTTTTGATATACTCTTTGACTTCTTCCATGATCTCTTGGTTATTTAGTAACGTATTGTTTAGCCTCCATGTGTTTGGTGTTTTTTACGTTTTTTCCCCCGTAATTTGTTTCTAATCTCATAGAGTTGTGGCCAGAAAAGATGCTTGATGTGATTTCAATTTTATTAAATTTACTGACACTTGATTTTTGATGCAAGATGTGATCTATCCTGGAGAATGTTCTGTGTGCACTTGAGAAGAAAGTGTAATCTGCTCTTTTTGGATGGAATATTCTATAAATATCAATTAAATCTATCTGGTCTATTGTGTCATTTGAAGCTTCTGTTTCCTTATTTATTTTCATTTTGGATGATCTGTCCATAGCTGTAAGTGAGGTGTTAAAGTCCCCCACTATTATTGGGTTACTGTCGATTTCCTCTTTTATAGCTGTTAGCAGCTGCCTTATGTATTGAGGTGCTCCTATGTTGGGTGCATATATATTTATAATTGTTATATCTTCTTCTTGGATCAATCCCTTGATCATTATGTAGTGTCCTTCCTTGTCTCTTGTAACATTCTTCATTTTAAAGTCTATTTTATCTGATATGAGTATTGGTACTCCAGTTTTCTTTTGATTTCCATTTGCATGGAATATCTCTTTCCACCCCCTCACCTTCAGTCTGTATGTGTCCTTAGTTCTGAAGTTGGTCTCTTATAGACAGCATATACATGGGTCTTTGTATCCATTCAGCAAGCCTGTGTCTTTTGGTTGGAGCATTTAATCCATTCGTGTTTAAGGTAATTATCGATATGTCTGTTCCTATGATCATTTTCTTAATTGTTTTGGGTTTGTTTTTGTAGTTCCTTTTCTTCTCTTGGGTTTCCCACTTAGAGAAGTTTCTTTAGCATTTGTTGTAGAGCTGGTTTGGTGGTGCTGAATTCTTCTGGCTTTTGCTTGTCTGTAAAGCTTTTGATTTCCCCATTGAATCTGAATGAGATCCTTGCTGGGTAGAGTAATCTTGGTTGTAGTTTCTTCCATTTCATCACTTTAAGTATATCATGCCACTCCCTTCTGGCTTGTAGAGTTTCTGCTGAGAAATCAGCTGTTAACCTATGGGAGTTACCTTGTATGTTATTTGTCATTTTTCCCTTGCAGCTTTCAATAATTTTTCTGTGTCTTTAATTTTTGCCAATTTGATTATTATGTGTCTCGGCGTGTTTCTCCTTAGGTTTATCCTTTATGGGGCTCGCTGCACTTCCTGGACTTGGGTGGCTATTTCCTTTTTCATGTTAGGGAAGTGTTCGACTATAATCTCTTCAAATATTTTCTATGGTCCTTTCTCTCTCTCTTCTCCTTCTGGGACTCCTACAATGCGAATGTTATTGCATTTAATGTTGTCCCAGAAGTCTCTTATGCTGTCTTCATTTCTTTTCATTCTTTTTTCTTTATTGTGTTCCACAGCAGTGAATTCCACCATTCTGTCTTCCAGGTTACTTATCCGTTCTTCTGCCTCAGTTATTCTGCTATTGATTCCTTCATGTGTAGTTTTCATTTCAGTTATTGTATTGTTCATCTCTGTTTGTTTGTTCTTTAATTCTTCTAGGTCTTTGTTAAACATTTCTTGCATCTTCTCGATATTTGCGTCCATTCTTTCCAAGGTCCTGTATCATCTTCACTATCATTATTCTGAATTCTTTTTCTGGAAGGTTGCCTATCTCCACTTCACTTAGTTTTTTTTCTGGGGTTTTATCTTGTTCCTTCATCTGGTACATAGCCCTCTGCCTTTTCATCTTGTCTATCTTTCTGTGAGTGTGGTTTTTGTTCCACAGGCTGCAGGATTGTAGTTCTTATTGCTTCTGCTGTCTGCCCTCTGGTGGATGAGGCTATCTAAGAGACTTGTGTCAGTTTCCTGATGGGAGGGACTGGTGGTGGGTAGAGCTGACTGTTGCTCTTCTCAGCTTTTTTATTTCACAACGAATGTTTGAAGAAGAGGAACTGGTGTGGTATATGTGATTCGTTTATTTATGTGGAGACTGAGTGGTCTATGTTTCATTCAAATAGATAAGTAAATATAAACGTGGATACAAAATCTGGGGCTCAGGAGAAAGAGAACCACCTATATACAGTTGATGTGGACCCATGGAATAATTAGAGGAAAAGTTACTGGTAGAGAATGAGAAAATGGTAGAGAAGTAGTAGAAGGAAGAAAAGGTTTTTCATGGAAGTGAAGAGAAGAGGTGTTATTAATGGAGAAGATCATGCATGGTATTGAAGTCAAAGAGAAGTCAACCAAGGAAAGGTTCAGTGAACTTGACCACTAGGAAATAATTGATGATCATAGGGGAACAGTTTAAGGATAATGTACCTATGTAGATTTCTGAAAACTGAGATGGAAATGTAAGGCAAGGAAGTGAAGGTGATGAACTTGGGACTAATATTTATTCTTGATAATGAAAAAAGGGAGGACGTTAAGGCAACACTAAGACTGTCTATTTTGTTAATGTCTGAAGAGACTCTAGCATTCTGTTTGGCAAGTGTTGGGAGGTAGCAGAGTGGTGGGGAGAAAGATAATGAGTCAAGAAGTGGTGCTTTTTTGATCAAGGCCCTAAGGAGGTGGCATGGATTGAAGAGGGAGAAATTGGAATCAAGTGAAGAAGCAAAAGATGATTCATCTTTTAAAAAGGAAGTACCCAGCGGTATTTTTGAGAATATAATTGGGGATTATTTCTAAGTTTTTAAGTGGTAAAATTAACGTTTTGTAGAATTCAATTTCTCTAGGTATTTTCCTTTTCATTTGATATGCAGAGATTTTACTGTTGAGCTAAATAGCAATCTGAATTCTCTGAAAAAACCCACAATCAGAAGTAACAGAAACAAATAAGTATTGACAGATATATTGAATCACTAATCCTCTCTCAGAATAGGACTAGAAAATAATTACTTTGGAGAATTACACTCTGACCTCATAGAGTTCAATGTGATTGTCACACTTAGCCTGCAGTTCTGTATTTTATGTATGTCAGGCTGATCTCCTTGAGGTTATAACTGTTCAGTTATGATTTATGAAGAGTAATAACTTGATCTGTTTTTATCTCTAAGTATGAAGTACAAAATGACACTTAAGCATGAAATAGAAATCTTACTTTTGCCATGTATTAAAATATACATCCAGCAAATAATTTGAGTTTTGAAATGATTATTCTTAGAAGCAGCATTTCATAGTAGATTAGACAGCAATAATAACATTATTAATAAGGACTGTGTACCAGTATATGCTATTATATTTATTCACTATAACCCTCATAACCAATTGTAAGTAGAAAACACAGAAATCAATCATAACGTATTATAAATTGTCACAACATTTAAAAAATATTATCTACATGTCCATTCTCTGTAAAGCAATTATACTCTAATAAAAAAAATTTACATATCATCTATAGATCGAAAGAATTTAATCTATAGATCTGGGCTTCTTGGTACCTAAAGATGCAATGGTGGGTTAAGAGAAAGAGGGAGGAAAACTGGAGGGAAGGGACAGGTTCCAGGGCTGTGCAATTTAGACTCTGGATGTAGGAGTGAAAGGGTTCCACCACTCTTAGTAGCTCCTAAGATTAGGAGTCTAGATAATGTACCTGGGTCATTCCTCAGGACTGATCTTCTGTATGGCCATACTACTAGTCTTATTGTAAAATGACTAACTGCATGAGTTACATGGCTTATTCTCCTCTCTGATATATGTGCCATTTCCTTGTAAAAAAATTCCTTCACCAGCCGAAAGGTTAAAAGTCTTTTGTTGTAAATGAGAGTTAACAGGTTTAAAATGCAAATACTCCCAGGAAAGATAGCACTTTTATATAACTTGATTTTAACAGAGATAATAACCACAAGTACTGGTTGGTGTTAGATTCATTTTTGTTTCAAAGCTTAAGGTAAATGGGGGTGAGGGGCAGACATACATTGGATGCATGAAATGAGGCATAATTGCGTAAAGGAAGAGCTTGGGTATATAAAGGATGAGTTGCACTCAATTACAACTGAGTTCCTATAGGAATTCAACAGATCTATAGAAAGCCAAACTTGAAAGTATTTGTGCCTTCTAGAAGCAAAACAGACAGGTCTTTATTAGCTATAACTTTTTTTGCTTGCTTTTAACCAGTCTCACTTCATATAATGACATTTTTGTACCAGAGATTTGTCAATGTACAAAAGAATTTGTCATAAGAATCTCATCCTAAAACCATATTTTGTTTTGCATATCTAATGAAGTAAATGTAAGTCATAAATACATTGGCACTTGGTCCCTCTGTCAGCATAATAGGCCTTTTTATATTTTCTAATCCTTCACATATTGACTATAATAATAGTTATTTACAAGTGAAGAACACACTATCCCAAATGACCACAATTTGAAATGCAAGTATAATTCCCTAATGAATAATAGCACATTTCAGTATTAGAAAGGGCTGTCTCTGAATTCCATTTCCACCTCTTAACTAATTTTTAGACTTTCAGTAACTTATGGTTTCTAAGGCTCAGTTTCCATATATACTTAGTAGCTACTTCTTGCAGTTTTAATGAATATTAAATAAGATGCATATGTAGCACATAGTAAATACTTAGTAAATGTTAGTGAACAGGAGGAAACCTGCCAGTAATAAAGTAGTGAGTTGCTTGCCTTTAATAGTAGAATAGTATTTGTTGCCTATTACTGTCATTTAGAAAATGATCTTTTTCTTGAATTTAAAATAGGTTGGAAAGAATAACCAGAAAGCCAGAATTTTTTTTACTATATATGTGCATAATATATATGTGGCACAGATTTATTAGTAATAGAAAATTCTCAGTTTTTACCAGTTTCCTGATCATGCTTAACTAAGATAACATCTTTACCATAAAACTCTTATTTTCTGCATGTTATTGTACTTTCTAATGAACAGTGGTAAATGACTGGAAAGAGAACTGGGCTTCTGGAAATGGTGAGGTTAGTGACAAGGGTCCTTGCAAGTATTAGGTAGACAATATTTGGATCAGGCAAACTCCTTTGGTGGGAGACAAGGGTAAACATGCCTGACATCCTCTGTGTCTGAGGTTAGCTCTGGGCCCTAATTTGTATCCAGTAAACTAATACTACTTTTAAGGTATTGGAAGTAAAAAGATCTCAAGAGACTGTTGATTCCTGCTTTCATAGAACCTACCTACTCAGACAAGAAAACCAGATCTATATGTCTTAGAGAAATAAAGACATAGTTTTTCAATACCTTTAGACCATTAGTTAATTTTTTAAATAAACATTGTTGCAAGAAAAACAGCCTTCCTATAGAACCAACATACTTTATAACTAACAACTTATTTATTAACTACTACATTCTATGCACTTTTGTATCAAGATTCCATTAGCTCCTTACAGCAAATTTCTTTTTTTTTAATTGAAGTATAGTTGACTTACAATATTATATTAGTTTCAGATGTACAACATAGTAATTTGATATTTTTGTAGAGTATATTCCATACAAATTATTATAAAACATTTACTATATTCCCTGTGTTGTACTCGTTACTTATTTATTGTACACCTAGTAGTTGTATCTTTTCATTCCCTTCACCTATCTTGCCCCTTCCCTCTTCCCTCTTCTTACTAGTTTGTTTTCTATACCTGTGAATCTGTTTCTGTTTTGTTCATTCGTTTTATTTTTAGATTCCACATATAGGTGACATCATACAGTATTTGTCTTTTTCTCTCTGATTTTTTCCACTGAGCATGAAACCCTCCAAGTTGATCCATGTTGTTGCAAATGGCAAAGTTTTATTCTTTTTTATGGCTGAATAGTGTTCCATTGTATAGATACATACCACATCTTCTTTATCCAGTCATCTGTTGATGGGCACTTAGATTGTTTCTGTATCTTGGCAGTTGTAATTAATGCTGCTATGAACGTTGGGGTGCAAATTTCTTAGTCTTGTTTTAATGATGAAGAGTAACGAAGCTCAGAGAGTTGAACAGTTTGGGCTAAGAAAGCACAACTGGTGGATGGCAAAGCAGAGTTTCACTGCTGATGAGTTACCATTTTTCTGTTCTTAGTTACAGTAGGTAATGGTTGTATAAAACCATTTAATGAATCTTCCTATATGAACTCTGTTCCCAGCCATTTTTTCTTTCTTGTCAAGGAAAATGTACATATACTTTTTTTTTTTTTCTAAAGGAAGTATCCATTGACTCATTCTTAGTGGGACATTCAGTTTGAACTTATTTCCTAGTATTTGTAATGCATATTCATGAGACACTTCAGTGTTCAGGAACAAAGTACAACAATTTAACATAGTTGTTAAGATATAGCTTTGGAATTCAACAGACTTGAAATCAAGTATCAGTCACATCACTTCTAGGTTAAGTTACTAGGTAAATTTTGCTAAGTTTCCTAATATATATAAACCACATTTTCCTCACATGGAAAAGAGCTGTAATAATACCTCGGTTATAATTAAAGGTATTATTGAAGAAAACACTAGCAAAAGGTAAGCATTTAACTAATGGTACCATTAGTTTTTTTTTTTTTTTTTTTGATACGCGGGCCTCTCACTGTTGTGGCCTCTCCCGCTGCGGAGCACAGGCTCCGGACGCGCAGGCTCAGTGGCCATGGCTCACGGGCCCAGCCGCTCGGCGGCATGTGGGATCTTCCCAGACTGGGGCACGAACCCGTGTCCCCTGCATCGGCAGGCGGACTCTCAACCCCTGCGCCACCAGGGAAGCCCCATCCATTAGTATTTTTAAACTTCAGAAACTTGATTTAGTCAAAGGCCAAGCTGCATTTGTTTTTCTCTTATACATCTCATTTTCTTACAACAAAATAAAATATATTACATTTTTCCAAACTCACTATCTCATTCTTCCCAGACTGTCCAAATGCTCAAATCTAATAGCCAGTGAATTATACTATTTGTCTAATTCAGGGGTCAGCAAACTTCTTCTATAAAGGAACGAAGTAAATATTTTAGACTTCCTTGGCTATGTGGTCAGTTACAACTACTCAGCTCTACCATTGTAACATAAAGGTAGCCACACATAGTACGTAAACCAAAAGTATGACTGAGCTCCAACAAAACTTTTTCAAAAACAAGCTGTGGGTGTATTTGGCCTGTGAGCCATAATTGGCTACCCCTGATATAAATTACTGATAAATAATCACTGATGTTTACTGTTATTCAGCATATATACATATAATCACTTGTACTTATGCACAGTTAAACATTTAAAAATACTATATACATTAATTATTTACTTAAAAAGGACGACCTGTCTTATCAATTGGCACTGTTGCATACATTAGTGTGTCTCTCTTTTTTAATGTAATTCTGGATTTGGAGGAAAGGAAAGGAAGAAGCTTCAAAAATTAGGAAAAATGTAATTGTCTGTTAGGTAGCTTTCAAAATTTTTCACTGGACCCAACATAAAAAATATCTTTTGTAGCATGACACCCACACACCATGTGTACACATGCACACACCTGTGTATGTATGTTTAATTCTGATCTAAGCTATGCCATGCCATGCCATTTTATTATATTCTATTTCAAGCAAGCATAACATAAAACTAGACTCACTAAAATGACTTCATGATCTAGTAATGAATTATAAATCACAGTTTAGCAACCATTGGCACAGGGATCTTGGAAACTCAAGGGACAGACCTCTAGTGGATTCCTGTCTCAAACATCTTCCCTCAGAATATCTAAATAAAATGACTTGTCATAAAATTATCAATTAACTTGGATCAAAACCCTTCACTAAAAATCACAGTGATACATGCACTTTAATAAAATATTTTTTAAAAATCCCTGCTATCCTCCACCCATTCTCATTTCTACATCCTACTTTACAGAGTCCATCACTTTGAACTATGTTTACTTTTGGTTGTTACTTCCATATCTCTAACTAACTTTCTATTGCTGTTACTTGATGTGTTCATTTGGGACATTTTTGAATTACTTCCTGCATGGATATCACGATTATTATCTTCCCTGATTCATTCTTCTCTATCACCTTTTATCCAAATTAGCATAAATGAGAATAGATGTTGGGAGACAGGAAATTCTCCCACATGTAGTTTTTGTTTTATTCTGAGATTTTCAGTTATCTTTATTCTTGTACTACTCTTTTCTAATAATCTTTACGTGTGTGTACGCATGTGTGTGTGTATGTTTCAAACACATTATATCAATATTTGAGGGTTTGTTTTTTTTTCTGAAGTCCTCCTTCCTAGAGCCCCCATCCTCTGGGTTATCTGCATCTACTTTAGGCAGTTTCCTCTGTGGTTGATCTTGAACTCCTTTCCATTCTCTCCTTCTCAAAGAAGGAAACATTGTTTTCTGATTTCATGGTCCTCCCTTTCTTCTATACCTCATTTTGCTGTAATGCAGGGTGGGCAGGAGAGTGATTCCTGCATATCTGAAAATATACCATCCTTACTGATTTTTTAAACCTTCAGAAATATTTTTGAGACAATTATATGCTTACAGAAAAGTTTCAAGTACAGTATAAATAACTTTCTACCTCCCTCTCTCTATCCCTTCTTCTCACTCTCCATTTCCTTCTTTCTTACCTTCCTCCCTTCATCTTTTTCTCCAGATAACTTTCCTGAAAACTTTCAGAGTAACCTGCTGACATTACTACATTACTCCTAAATATTTTATTGTATATTTCCTATAAACGAGCACATTCTCATACATAGACAAATTCAATGATCAACATCAGGAAATTACTACCATCTAATCCTCAGACCTTAACTTTCTTCAGACAAGTTTTAACAACTGTCCCAATAAATTTCTTTGTAGCCGAGGGATTTGGTCCAGAATTTCTCATTGCCTTGAGTTGGCATGTATACTCTTTATACTTCTTTAGTCTGAAGAATTCCTGTTTCTTCATGACTTTCATGGACTTGACACTTGAAGTATACAGACCAGGAATACACGCCAGTTATTTTTTAGAATGCACTGTAATTTGCATTTATCTGACATTTACTCATGCTTAGATTTGGTTGTGCATCTTTGGCAAGACAATCACACACATGATGCTGTGTTCTTAATGCATACTGTTAGGTAACAAACATTTTTGATTTATACCATTTAGTGCTGAGGTTTACTTTGATAACTTGATTAAGGTGGTGTCTGCTCAGCTCCCATTGTAAACCTTTCCCCCTTTGTAATTGATCATTACAGATCTTCCTCAACTTATGATGGGCTTATGCCCCCACAACCCCATCCTAAGCTGAAATTATCATAAGTCAAAAATGAGTTTAACACACCTAATCTACCAAGCATCATAGTTTAGACTACCCTTGCTTAAATGTGCTCAGAACATTTCCATTGACCTACAGTTGAACAGAACTAAGTGCTGAATATCTCACGTAATTTATTGAATACTGTACTGAAAGTGAAAAACAGAGTGGTTGTGTGGGTACAGATGTTTGCAAGTATATGGGTTGTTTATCCCTGCAATCATGCAGCTGACTAGGAGCTGTGGCTTGTTGCTACTGCCCAGCACCATGAGAGAGGATATTACCATGAATCAGTGGCCTGGGAAAAGATAAAAATTTAAAAATTGAAGTTTGGTTTTGACTAAATACGTTTCATTTTGTAGCATTATAAAGCTGAAAAATAGTAAGTTGACCATCTGGACTATCTGTATTTTGTTGGGAAGTACTTTGATACCTATTTTATTCAATGGGTTATAACTGATGACTACCACTATTTAATTAAATACTCAGTTGCCCCATATTGTCTTGTAGAAGTCTCTTCAGTTTGAGCTTCTATATCGTTTTGACATATCTTCAGAATTCCTTGAGCAATTACTTGCTCTGTGGCATACAGTATTCCAGGCCCTTTTTTTCTTTTATGAGTGTATAGTTGATTTACAATGTTGTGTTATTTTCAGGTGTATAGCAAAGTGAATCTGTTATACATATCCATATATTCACTCTTTTTTAGTTTCTTTTCCCATATAGGTCCAGGCCCATCTTGTATTTTCCCTAGCCTAGCTCAGAAATCAGACATTTCTCCAAGAACCCTTGCTTTGTTTTAGTGGAGAATACTATCTGTACTTAGAAATACAAATCTGGATGCTAAGTTTGCTCATTGCTTATAAGGAGTCACTGTTTGATGGCCATCTCAGTTGTCAGAGTTAAGGAACTAAGGAATATATGCATATATAGATAGATAGATATACACACATAGATCCTGAAAACTGAGGCTACTACATCAACATGGCTTAATTGTTTGGATTTATTAATGTCATCTGCTGTTGTTTTGATATGTTCACCTGCACACACACATACATACTCACATTTACACCTACATTAATTTCCTTATCTAATTATCTCTCTGTATCTACACATCTATATTTGTACCTGTATCTAAATCCATATGCGTATATGTGTATGTATGTATATATATATATATAATTTATTATATATATATAAAATAAATTGAGAGTTCCTCTGTAGTTAAAAGTATAAGTATTCTAACCAAATTATTTCTAGGGTTGAAGTAACTCCTACATCAGACTTTTATATGCCCATTAAGCACTAGGAAAAGTGAGGCACAGATGGCCTATTCCTGTAGGTCCATCTAGTACCAATATACCGGAAGCACTTTGTCCAGCAAAGACATCAAGCTAATAAAACAGAGTCCACAGTTTTTAACTTTCACATTGAATTATTAAATAATTATTAAACTAGTATTTCAAGGAATATATTAAATGTTTAAAAATGAGGATACATTAAATTTTTATAACTGTACATTCATTTAAAAATGATATATACATTGCATAAAATACATAAAATTAGCTAGGTCGTTTGTGACCACCTAGAGGGGAGGGTTAGGGAGGGTGGGAGGGAGGGAGTCGCAGGAGGGAAGAGAAATGGGAACATGTGTATATGTATAACTGATTCACTTTGTTATAAAGCAGGAACTAACACGCCATTGTAAAGCAATTATACTCCAATAAAGATGTTAAAAAATACATAAAATTATATAACTATACATTCATTTGTTTAATGTGTACTAGTATATTCACTTATTCCTACTTTGCTTGTATTAGAATGAATAATGTTTCTACTCCACAAATAAGGAAACTAGGCCATTGGATGCTAAATGACTCTTAGCAAGGGAGTGATATAATTAAGAAAATTATCTAGACCAAATGCATTCTTTTTAATCATCACATAATTTTCTATAATACTGGGCTAACTACATTATTCTATCATTCTTTTATGGTTGGACATTCAAAGTTTATCCTGTTTTGTTTTGTCTATTTAGATTCCAAGAATTATAAATGCCCCATCGAAGTTTAGGAACATTTAAATTTTAATAAATTTTGCTGATGTGTTTATACAACAATTATTTCAAATATTTTCTCATAATCTAGGTCATTAATATGCAGAAAAGGATGACACCTCCCAGTGGCTTAAAACTAAGTGTTCACTGCATATTTTGCATTTGTAAAATGTTATGGGGTCTAAAAATAATAAAATTTAAAAACTCTGGTTTCTAGAAAACTGTATGTGGAATAAAGAATTAATATTATTTGTGAAGATACACTGAATGTGATTCATATTAGGGCTCTACAAATAATGAGTAAAAATGCAGGATAAATGTGAATTTTGAGAGAGTTACTTAGCCAAGACTTTTGAATGAGATGAGTTTTCAACTGCTTTTAGCAGGAGAGAAGGAGAAAGTACAGTTAGAAATCAGTAGTTCCCAAATATTTTTCTGTTATCTGCCAGCTAAGGCAAAATCCTACCAGCCGTTTAAAGTACCTTCCTTATATACATTTTCTCAACCTTTATAATAAATTTAATTTTGAAAAGTTATCATTTATTAACATGGAGTAATTTCCTGCAGACTTTTTGAGCAAAGCTTTCATAGATAAATTTAATCTTAGTACAGTAGCCCTTTCTCCTAGGCTATATTTGGAGCTTCCACTCATTTAAAGCATATAATTTTTTATAAAAGATTGCAGCTATGAAATAGCCTCCTGTTATAAGCAAAATCGTAATGATGAAAAATATCACCTCTATTTTGGTACCTGTATGAAATTACCAGCAGTATTTCATATAGATGAAAAAGTGTACATTGACATTTAAATCTATTACATATTATGCCCCTTTCTATATTTTTGATTTAGTAGTGTAAATCCTCATACAACTTTGTTTTTTACGCTACATACTATAATTATAGGGAATAAATAAATTTTGTCATGTAAATTGAGCTCTTGGGGAAATTTTATTACTGGGAACATCTTCTGGGAGAGAAAAAAGATTATATATTCTCATAACCACATAGAAAAATTCCAAGTTTTCGATTGCTGTCAGTATCTTAATAAATGACCCTCTTCAGAAAATAAAAAATAATAATACGGGCACTTTGGGCCAAGCTAACGTTGTACTCAGGAAGACTGTGTTTAAATCCAGGCTTTGAGTATCATCTATAGTTATAACCCTAACAAGTCCCACACTGTTGTTCCTAAGTGTCCAGATGAAAGGACTTTTTGGTTCTCCACGGTTTTCTTCATGATAAAGAGGTCAACTTCACCTTTAGATATCGCCTTCTGTTTGATGATACTTGCTATGTACACTTTGGGAATAGATTTCTTTCTCTGTATAATGCTTGGGGTCTGCCATTGAATAAAAGAAAAAAACATTTTCAATAGAAGCTGTGTTTGTGTGTAGAATAAGACAGGAGTTGGCCTTCTATGTGGATTTTTCCTCTGAGGCTTTTTTACCTGACTCCAGTTTCTACTTTTTAAAGTAGCCTGTGAAAGTTTAATAAGCAGTTTGTGGAATCCTTAAAGAATGCAAGCCTTTTGTGTTCTGTTGTTGAAATATAGAACTGATTCTCACTTGATGTCAGAAGTGCTACCTCTATTAATAAGTTGACAACTGTTCCAAAATACATCTTTTTGGAGAACATTTTTGAATTGGAGAAATAAACTAGAATAGAAATATAAACAAAAAAAAGTAGAACATTAGCCATTTTTAATTTTTCTACTTTTGCCTAGTGGCAATGCAACACTAGGCAGCAAGTTTGTATCTTTTAAACATACTTCTCCCAAATTCTTTTCTTTTAATTTATAGAATTTATTTATTAGAGAAGTTTTGGACTTACAAAAGAAAAATGAGCTCTACAGCGAGTTCTTGTATATTTTCTTCTCCTTCCTGCATACCCCCTCTCTCAATAGTTTCTCTACGATAACTTCTTGCATTAATGTGGTACATTTGTTACAGTTGTTGAGCCAATATTAATACATTGTAATGAACTAAAGTCAGTAGTTTACATTAGGGTTCACTCTTCCTATTGTACAGTTCAATGGGTTTTGACAAATGATAGTGTCAATATTATACAGAATAGGTCCACTGTCCTACAAACGCTTGGTGCTCCACCAATATATCCTTTCCTCCCCAAATCCTGGCAGCTACTGATCTTTTTACTGTCTCTATAGTTTTACTTTTTCAGTATGTCATACAGTTAGAACCATATAGTATGTAACCTTTTCAGGATGGTTTCTTTCACTCTGCAGTATGCATTTAAGGTTCCTCAATGTCTTGTCCTTGTTTAATATGTCACTTCTATCACAGAATAGCATTGCATTGTATAGATTTATCACAGTTTATCCATTCATCTATTGAAAGTCATCTTGGTGGCATTCAATTTTTGGCAATTATGAGTAAAACTGCTATAAACATTTGTGTGCAGGATTTTGTGTGGATGTAAGTTTTCAACTTATTTGGGTAAATACTTATGCATCTGATTGCTCGATCATATGGTAAAACTATGTTTAGTTTTGTTAACAAAAACCTTGCCAAACTATCTTCCAAAGTGGCTGTATCATTTTGCATTCCCACAAGCAAAGAATGAGAGTTCCTGTTGGTCCACATCCTCCCAGCATTTGATGTTGTCAGTGTTTTGGATTTTAGGCATTCTGTAGGTGTGTAGTGACATCTCCATATTTTAATTTGAAATTCCCTAATGACATATGGTATCGAGCATCATTTCATATGCTTATTTACCATCTGTATATTTTCTTTCATGAGGTGACTGTTCAGATTGCCTGTCTACTTTTTAACTGGGTTGCTTGTTTTCTTATTATTGAGTTTCCAGAGTTCTTGCATATTTAGGGGATATAAATCCTTTATCAAATACCTATTTTGCAAATATTTTCTTCTAGTGTGTGACTTGTCTTTTCATTTTCTTAACAATGTCTTTGCAGAGCAGAAGTTTTAAATTTTAATGAAGTACAACTTATAAGTGTTTTCTTCATGGATTATGTGGTTAGAGTTATATCTAGAAACTCATTGCCAAGCCGAAAGTCACCTTGATTTTCTACTCTCTTATCTTGTAGAACTTCATTTCTTCTACATAGACAATTATGTCATATACAAACAAAGACAGTTTTATTTCTTCCTTTCCAGTATATAAGGCTTTTATTTCCTTTATTGTCTAATTGCATTAGCTAGGACTTCCAGAATGATGTTCAATCAGATATCTGAGAATGGATATCCTTACCATGTTCCTCATCTTAGGGGGAGAGCATCTAGTTTCTAACCATCAAATATAATGTTAGTCATAGGTTTTTTGGTATATGTTCTTTATCAAGTTGAAGAAGTTCCCCTCTATTTATTATGGAGCTTCCAGGAGGAGAATATATTTTCTTGCTTTTTCCAGCTTCTAAAGCTTTCTATATTTCTTGGCCTTCCATATTTAAAGTGCATCAATCGAAATTCTACTTCCATTGCTGCACCTAGTTTTTCTAAATTTGACCTTCTTGCCTCCCTTATAATAAACTCCCCTGTGGTTATATTGGACACAGCCAGATAATTCAGGTTAATCTCATCTCAAGATCCTTAACTTAATCACACATTAATAGTTCCTTTTGCCACGTATTTACAGCTTCTGGGGATTAGGACCTAAGCATCTTTGGAAAGCCTTTATTTTTTCAACCACAGTAAGCTTCCTTGCTTCCATCTTTTCTAATTAAATCTTCCATATTCCTTTTAATTCAACTGATATATCACTTGCATGGTGAAATATCTCTGAACCACTTAATAAGATTTGTTTTCTCCTTCCTGTATACAGTTTTTATTTTTCTTGACTTATTTAAAATTTTTGGACTCACTTAAAACTTTATTTCTTGTTTTCCTTAGTATTACTTCCTTTTAATCATATTTCCTCTTTTTCATAACAATATGATCTTGAAAATACTATTCATTCAACAAATATTTACTGTACTCTTATTATATGTCAAGTCCTGTGATAGGCACTAAGAATAATATAGTAAGCGAAAGAGACATCTTTCTTATTTATTTTTTTGGGGATAATATGTATTGCTTACATAGACAATGATTGAATTATGAGTCCAAGTTCAGAATGGGAAAATATTTGGGGAAAACAATTAAAAACATATCTACCATTGACTAGAACTGTAAATCTAAAAATTTCTTCTTTTTTTAATTTAATTTAATTTTTTTTTTTTTTTTTTTTTTTTGTGGTACGCGGGCCTCTCACTGTTCTGGCCTCTCCCGTTGCGGAGCACAGGCTCCGGACGCACAGGCTCAGCGGCCACGGCTCACGGGCCTAGCCGCTCTGCGGCATGTGGGATCTTCCCGGACCGGGGCACGAACCCGTGTCCCCTGCATCGGCAGGCGGACTCTCAACCACTGCGCCACTAGGGAAGCCCTTAATTTAATTTTTTATTGAGTTATAGTTGATTTACAATATTATGTTAGTTTCAGGTGTACAACATATTGATTAAAAATATTTATAGATTATAATCAATTTATAGTTATTAGAAAATGTGGCCTATATTCTCTGTGCTATACAGTATATCCTTGTAGCTTGTTTATTGTGTACATTGAAGTTTGTACTTCTTAACTGCCTACTGCTTCTTGCTCATCCACCTTCCGTCTCCTCACTGGTAATGAATAGTTTATTCTCTACATCTGTGAGTCTGCTTTTTTTTTTCATTGTATTCACTAGTTTGTTTTATTTTATAGATTCCACATATAAGTGACATCATGCAGTAATTGTCTTTGTCTGAGTCATTTCACTAAGCATAATACCCTCCAGATTCATCCATGTTGATACAAATGGTAATTTTTTAAAATTGCTGAAAAGCATTTCATTGTGTGTGTATATATATATATATATATATATATATACACACATATATATATGTGTATATATATATATATACACACACACACACACACACACACACAACATCTTTATCCATTCATCTGTTGATGGCACTTAGGTTGCTCACATATCTTGGCTATTGTAAATAATGCTGTGATGAACACTGGGGTGCATGTATCTTTTTGAATTAATGTTTTTGTTTTCTTTGGATATATACCTAGAATAGAATTGCTGGATCATATGGTACTTCTTTTAGTTTTTTTGAGGAACCTCCATACAGCTTTCCACAGTGGCTGCACCAATTTACATTCCCACCAACAGTGTACAGGGTTCCATTTTCTCCACATCATTACCAACATTTATTATCTGTGTTTTTTTGGGTGGTAGCCACTCTGATAGGTGTGAGGTGATGTCTCATTGTGGTTTTGATTTGCATTTCTCTGATGATTAGTGATGTTGTGCATCTTTTCATGTCCCTGTTGGCCATCTGTATGTCTTCTTTGGAAAAATGTCTATTCAGACCTTTTGCCCATTTTTTAATCAGATTGTTTTTGTTGCTATTGAATTGTATAAGCTGTTTATATATTTTGGGTATTAACTTGTTATTGGTCATATCATGTGCAAATATTTTCTCCCATTAAGTAAGTTGTCTTTTTATTTGTTGATGGTTTACTTTGCTTTACAAAAGCTTTTAAGTTTAATTAGGTCCCATTTATTTATTTTGTCTTTTGTTTCCTTTGCCTTAAGAGACAGATCCAAAAAAATATTGCTATGATTTATGTCAAAAGGTGTTCTGCCTCTGTTCTCTTTAAGGAATTTTATGATTTCTGGTCTTACATTTAGGTCTTTAATTCATTTTGAGTTTATTTTTGTACATGGTGTGAGAAAATGTTCTAATTTCATTCTTTTCCATGTAGTGGTCCAGTTTTCCCAGCACCACTTATTGAAGAAACTGTCTTTTCTCCATTTTTCTTCATTGTATGTTCTTGCCTCCTTTGTCATGGATTAATTGACCATAAGCATGTGGATTTATTTCTAACCTCTCTGTTCTGTTCCATTGATCAACATGTCTTTTTTTGTGACAGTACCATACTGTTTTAATTACTGTAGCTTTGTAATATAGTCTTAAGACAGGAAGATTGATAACTCCATCTCTTCTCTTCTTTCTCAGGATTGTTTTGGTTATTTGGGGTCTTTAGTGTTTCCACACAAATTTTAAAATTATTTGTTTTAGTTCTGTGAAAAATGCCATTGGTATTTTGATAGGAATTTAATTGAATCTGTAGGTTGCCTTAGGTGGTATGGTCATTTTAACAATATCAAATCTTCCAATCCTTGAACATATTATATCTTTCCATCTATTTGTGTTGTTTTCAATTTCTTTCATCAGTGTCTAATAGTTCTTGGAGTACAGGTCTTTTACATCCTTAGGTAGGTATATTCCTAGATATTTTATTCTTTTTGATGTACTTGTAAATTAGACTGTTTTCTTAATTTCTCTTTATAATAGTTCATTGTTATTGAATAAAAATTCAACAGATTATGTATATTAATTTTGTATCCTACAACTTTACTGAATTTACTGATGAACTCTAGTAGTTTTTTGGTGGAGTCTTTAGGATTTTATTTGTATAGTATCATGTCATCTGCAAACAGTGACAGTTTTACTTCTGGCTTTCCAATTTGGATTCCCTGTATTTCTTTTTCTTGTCTGATTGCTGTGTGTAGGACTTCCAATACTATCTTGAATAAAAGTGGTGAGAGAGGGCATCCTTGTCATGTTCCTCATCTTAGAGGAAAAGCTATCAACTTTTCTTCATTGAATATAATGTTAGTTGTGAGCTAATCATATATGGCCTTTACTATGTTGAGGTATGTTCCCTCTGTACCCACTTTCTCGGAAGTTTTAACCATAAATGGATGTTGCATTTTGTTAAAGCTTTTCATGCATCTACTGAGATAATCATATTATTTTTATTCTTCAGTTTGTTAATGTGGTGCATCACACTGATTGATTTGCTCATCCTTGCATCCTTGGGATAAATTCTACTTGATCATGGTGTATGATCCCTTTAATTTATTGTTGGATTTGGTTTGCTCATATTTTGTTGAGGATTTTTGCATCTGTGTTCATCTTTGATATTGGCCTTAATTGTCTTTTTTATGTGATATCTTTGTCTGGTTTTGGTATCAGGGTGATATTGGCCTTGTAGAATGAGTTAGGAAGCATTCCTTCCTCTGCAAAGTTTTGGAATAGTTTGAGAAGGATGGGCGTTAACTGTTCTCTATATGTTCGGTAGAGTTGTTCTCTGTCCCTTTTTCTTTCTCTTCTCCTTCTGGGACCCCTATAATGTGAATGTTAGGGCCCTTGATGTTGTCCTAGAGGTCTCTTATACAGACCTCATTTATTTTTACTATGTTTCTTTTTTCTATTAAGTTTTAGTGATTTCCACTACTCTGCCTTCCAGCTTACTGAGCTGTTCTTCTGTATCATTTATTCTACTGTTGATTCCTTCTAGTGTATTTGTCATTTCAGTTATTATATTCATCATCTATGTTCAGTTCTTTATTTTTTCTAACTCTTTTTTAAAAAACTTCTAAATTCTCACGGTTCATCCATTCTTCTCCCGAGTTCTTTGATTATCTTTATAATATTTACCTTGAACTCTTTCTTGGGTAAATTGTCTACCTCCACTTCACTTAGTTCTTCTCGGGTTTTATCTTGTTCCTTCTTTTGGAACATGTTCCTCTATCACCTCATTTTATCTAACTTTCTGTTTTTATTCATATGTCTCTGATAAGTTGGTTCTGCTTCCTGACCTTGGAGAAATGGCTTTTTGTAGAAGATGTCCTATGCATCCCAGCAGTGCACTCCCCTCTGGTCACCAGGGCTATATGCTCTAAAGGTATCCCTTTTGTGGGCTGCGTGGGTCCTTTTGTTGCAGTAGGCTGACAATTATGGTCAGTCTGGTAGGTGTGGCTGGCCCCCACTGTGGTTGGTTGCCAGGATATGCTTTGTGCAGAGCTTGCTGGCTCTTGGTTGGTGGGGCTGGGTCATGAGGTGGCTGACTGTGGAAGCCCAGGAGGCCTTGGGGCTAGTGCTGACTCACTGTTGGGCAGAGTCAGGGTCCAAGAGATCCTGGGACTGGTGCCCATCCACCAGTGGGTGAAGCTGGGGCTGATATTTGTGATTTTGGTGTGTCTGTGTGAGGAGGTGATCTCAAGGTCTTTCTACTCTGCCATCTTGAGAACTCCACCTCAACACCTTTTTTATTTTAATGGAGCTTACAGATCACAAAATTATTTAATTATAATATGCGATAGACTTAATGGAGATAAGATTATATGAATTTAATAGTGAAACTGAGCTGGTCTGGTGGGGGCAGGAGTGGTGGTAGTGATAACAATGGTGGAGGTTAGGGACAGCTTAGACTTTTACAAGGATATTAAATTGATACTTCAAATTCAGGAGATGTTTCAAACAGAGAAAATAGTATATATAGAGGGGTTGGGAAGGGAAAAAAATGTTTAAGGAACTGAAAGAAGATCCGAATGACTAAGTATGGAGAAAACAGAGAATGGCATGGAATGGGACTTCAGAGGTAGGCAAGGGCTAGATCTCAAAGGGCTTTTTTAGTCATGTTACTGGTTCTCACTGGTAATATTGGTTTTAAGCGGTGAATTATCATGATTATATCTAGGTTTGAAAGGGAATCACCATAATTACATTTCTCTTTTAAAAATACCTGATAGTTCCTTTTAGTCTATCTCACAGTAATTTTTCATACTACCTTCTGTATATTTCTACTGGTTTAAAAGATTTTTGCCATGATTTATTGCTGGCAGTCTGTTTTTTTATTTTAAGAAAGCAACTTTTTCACATTTGCCTTGAAGAAAAATTTATTGAAGGTGGAATTTTAAGTTGAAGGAGAGGACAGTGTTAGATGCTTCACTTCCTGTGCAGACCTCCTCTGTACCACTTGTTGGTTTGTGTTGAACTTAACAGTTTACCAGTTTTCCCATATAGATTGCAAAGAGATCAGAAAAGGTGCTTCAGTCATGTTCCTGAATTCCCAGGAACATAGTGGTGTTAAATACATTTAAATCATATGGATATATTTAGTTCAATTAAAAATGTTACATGAAGACTATTTGCTTACACTTAATGCAGGGAACTATAACATTTCACATAGAGAAATGGAATTTTACCAAAAAGAATTGGGGCATTTGTTCTCTTTTTTTATTGCCATAGTAACAATGCACTTTTCAGTGTGTCCTTATAATATTCACCAGTTTCCCACTTTGCTGTCTTTTAAAATAGAAGGAAAACACTCTGCCCATCTGGAAAGAAAAAATAATGAAGGTAATATCAAATATAATTTGAAATAACAAATGCAATCATTTTTACTGGGTGCTATCATGTTCAAAAATAGTAAAAGATGTATTTTATAGTATAATACTAGTCTGAAAACTCATGGCAAAATCCATGACATCTCAGATGTACTTACCACTCAACATGATGATTTTGAGGTTTTATGACTGTATTTCTGTAAGAAACCATGGCAACTTAGGTAATGGCCTTCTTTTTTTTTAACTTATTTTATTTATTTATTTTTGGTTGCATTGGGTCTTTGTTGCGGTGCACAGACTTTCTCTAGTTGCGGTGAGTGGGGGCTACTCTTAGTTGCGGTGCGCGAACTTCTCATTGAGGTGGCTTCTCTTGTTGTGGAGCATGGGATTTAGGTGTGCAGGCTCAGTAGTTGTGGCATGCGGGCTCAGTAGTTGTGGCTCATGGGCTGTAGAGTGCCGGCTCAGTAGTTGTGGCACATGGGCTTAGTTGCTTTGCGGCATGTGGAATCTTCCTGGACCAGGGCTCGAACCTGTGTCTCCTGCATTGACAGGTGGATTGTTAACCACTGCGCCACCAGGGAAGTCCTGGTAATGGCTTTCTTTTCTGACAGTCTCCCAAACCTCAGGTTATCTGTAGATGACAAGTATCTTTTTTATATTGATACGCTTCTGCCTCACTAATTATGCCAGACCAATACAGTTGTTTTTGTCTTCAGGACAATTCCACCAAATATTATGTTAATTAAGGTTAGCATGTTTGTTGCATCTAACGTGTTATGTGTCTGATTTGAAAAACTACTTCTCATTTTAATAACATACATAAGGACAGGAACAAGTAAATTTAGGATATGTAAGAGATTGATTTGGCACTGTATTTCACAAAGAGAAAAAAATGCAAGTGTCCATGGGGGTAGTGAAGGATGGGAATGAGTGTTTGTTTTGTGTGTGTGTGTGTATGTATATATGTGTGCATACGTGTATATATGTCTATACATAAACATATAGGTTATATTACATATGTATATATACACACAGAATAGCAAACATACAAATTAATTGTATAAGAGAAATGAACTAAACATAATTCACATAAACAATTATCCACTTTGCCTGTAAGACAAATATTGTCTTATTTCAATGGCCAAAAAAAATAAGCAGTTATTATATGCTTGTCTTTATTATAATAAAGAGTGTTTTATTATAATAAAGAGTAACATCTTTCAATAACTTTGTCTCAGATTCATTGACTAACCAAGTTTAAAGAAATGTATAAATATATACTAGAAAGCCCAACAGTTATGGAGCCAGGCATAGTATATTTAACTTTGCACAAGTTTTATAACTGCTTCTATATAAAGTTTGGATGGTGATGGTAATTGCTACCTTGTGGCATTAGTTTTTATGAGGATGAATTGGAAAAGTATTTATATAGTGATCAGAGGATGCTATTCCTCTCAAAATTGAGATTAAGGAACAAAGAGATTGAGTTATTTGAGAATAAATCATAATCTCCAATGCCTGTGGTATAATTTAATTCCACTTTAAAAAAATTATTTATTTATTTTTGGCTGTGTTGGGTCTTCATTGCTGCACACGGGCTTTCTCTAGTTGCAGCGAGCGGGGGCTATTCTTCATTGTGGTGCACAGGCTTCTCATTGCGGTGGCTTCTCTTGTTGCAGAGCACAGGTTCTAGGCGCTCAGGCTTCAATAGTTGCAGCACGTAGTCTCAGTAGTTGTGGCTCGTGGGCTCTAGAGCACAGGCTCAGTAGTTGTGGTGCACAGGCTTAGTTGCTCCTCTGCATGTGGGATCTTACTGGACCAAGGCTCGAACCCAATGTCCCCCTGCATTGGCAGGTGGATTCCTAACCACTGCACCACCAGGGAAGCCCGATGCCACTTTTAATATAGATGGGAAAGGAAGTTGTAGACCTGGTCCATGTCAGACCAGAGATATGAACTCAGTCCTTTTAAGTCCAATGAATAGTGGTCATTTCAAAATGCTATGGATGACTGAAAATGATATCTGGAAAGGTTTTCTCCCATGAACAATTTAAGGCAAATTACATTAGCTTCTAT
This sequence comes from Pseudorca crassidens, assembly GCF_039906515.1. Lineage (NCBI taxonomy): Eukaryota > Metazoa > Chordata > Mammalia > Artiodactyla > Delphinidae > Pseudorca > Pseudorca crassidens. Next base: position 81,129,758 of record NC_090299.1, read on the forward strand.
CAGCAAAGATATATTCCAAGGTAAATGGACAAAGGGAGATTATGATGGGAAGTTACACCAAGAAAATTCCACATTACAAGGACAAGGTCCAGAGGGCAAGTGTGAATACGAGTGTCGATTACTGAGATATCTGTGTTGTTACCAGATATCTGTGGGCTGTAAGGGCCTAAGTGAGAAAAAGTAGTACAGAAAGTGTCACTAAGGAACCCTTAAGTATACTTTGTGATTTGGTTCTATTCCAAATTCACCTTTCTCTGTTCCTTGACTTGGAGATCATAATTTAATCATTCATTCAACCAACAGTTACTGTGTATCAGGAACTATTCTAGATACTGGATGCATCTCTGAACAAAAAAGATGAAAAGTCCTGCTCCCATGAAGATTAAATTGTAATTGGAAATAGTAAAATGCTTATGGATTTCTGCAGTACTCTTTCCTTCCTCTTCACCTAGGTAATCTTTAGTAGTCCGCTTAGCGCTCATGTCTTTTAGGAAACCTTCCTGAATCTTGTCATGTGGATGATATTTCCAATTTTATGTGCCTCTGCTATTAACACTTAACATAGGAATAAACTTCCTTTGTGAATGTGTCCAAGAACTATCCTTGTTTAATTTTATATTTAAAAATGTATAAATATTATATTACTTATAATTAATTAAAATGTGAATATTAATAATAAATATTATCTATAATAATTATTATAAATTAATAAAAATTATATATATATATATATGTTTGCTGATTGAATTTTGGTAAATATTTAGTTAAATTTTCCCAGATGTTGTTTTTATTGATCAAATGACTAGATATCTGCCAAATTTCTGCATCAACCTGGAACCATGTAAACATGTTTTTCCCTGTCCTTTAAGATTCCTTGAAATAAACAAAGGAATATAGAAAATAATTATATTAATAGAAACATTATAAAGCATATTCAGTTAATATTACTGACAGTAAATAACTGTTCTGTCTATACCTTTAAATTCCCCGTGTATTAATAGTAAGGTAATAGTTTGTGAATAAATGCACAGGCGCGCGCGCACACACACACAGCTAATGATTGACATTCTTACCATCATTTTCAAAAATTTTGAGCAGCACATTAGCCCAAAGACAATTAAAAAAAAAAAAAGAACAAATTCCAAACCCATTAGGGAGAAAAATTACCTATGGAGCTGGAGTTGATCTGATATATCCAGCAAAACTGGGTATAGCAACTTGAATAATGATCCAGAAGACTGACAGGGTGATTGATAAGACTTCTATAAACTCACGGGGCTCGTAGAGGATTTCTCCACTCTCTGTCTAGAGTTGCAGCAACTGGTGTGGTTCCTTTAATCTGCAGCTGAAGTGTATTAGAATATATGATAAATTAACATGGATTTTTCTTCCTTTTATCACTGTCAGTTTTATAAAAATAGGAAAAATACACTATTAGACATATACATTAAATGATCTTGTTGTATTTAATAATTCTCCATTTCCTTTGTGATTTGTTCACTTATTATCTATGTCTCCTCATCAGCTTAGTGAGTTTTATTTTGTTCTATTAAGTGAAAGAACACTTAAATTGTTGCTCATAGCATCTATTAGCCTATTTTTCACCCTTCCCTTCATCATTCTTGCTTTATGATTTAAAATTAAATCCTTTCCTCTTACTAACAGCCTTATTATTATTCAGAAGCCATGTGTGGAGTGGGTAAGTGAGAATACATGGACTGACTTTGCTGCTCTGTGACTTAACAGTTGGGTGACCTGGGCCAACCTTGGCCAGCTTACCCTTTCTGCTGTGTCTTACTTGTGAAATAAAGAAATACTTCACAGGATTGTAATGAAGGTTGAATGATACTGCAAACAAATCATCTAGAACACTGTAAGCACCCAGAAGTGCTAATTCCTTCCCTGTCCATGAGTATAACTATTTTTGTGACTATGTTTTCATGTTATTTTTCTTCATTATAATAATGAGCAGAAAGGAAACAAAGCTTATATTTACACCCTAATTTTACACAGGAAGAAGCATAGTTACTGGCCCAAGTTCATTTAGCTAGTAAGACCTAGAGACAATAATCTTTAGGTCATAACGTGAGTAATCTGGCTCTTATAATTCATAGAATTTTAGATTAATAAAGGGGAATAGATGATTTTGGTGCTGACTACAATGTGAGGTTCTGTGCCAAGCACTTAATTTCCATTGTTTTATATAAGTCCCTCCCCTACACAGTCTTAAAAGGCAGATACTTATTTTAAGAGTAAATTTAGACTCATTGCTCACCCAGACAATATGTGGTGAATTTCAGATTAAAATCCAGGAAATAATAACCTTAAAATCTATACTGTCTCTAATCATGTTGGATCCATGCTTAGAGGCACCTTAGGGGTAATTTATGTCAACTTTCTCTTTTTAGGAGAAATTTGGTCTAAGGAAATCAACTTATACAAGGCAAAGCCATAACTTGTCTCCTCAAAACTTTGTCTCATACGTGATCATTAGATTTTTTTTAAACCTTTATTTGACTCATTGCTTTCTTTTAAACATGTTGACATATTTCAACCATTTTTCGTCATCTCTAAATCTCGTATTATTTTTGAATCTACATGTCTTTAGGTCAGACTTTATATCAAGAAGAGATCACTGGGTTTTAGCCTTCAGCTGAACTCCAGTGAGGTATTTGGTAACATGTAACTTCATCTCCTTCTTATATTGGTGTCTGTTGTGAAGAATGCAAGTGAATAATTTGAAAATATCTGCCAAATATTAGGTGACAAAAGTGATCATAACTGCTTATATCTAATAGCCTTGAGAGAACGCCTTAAAGTTACTTCAAGTATATTATGCAAAGAAATATAATGATTATTAAAATATATATATAATTCATCCTTCTTATCAGTCCAGATTTGTTAAGGGAGTCTATATTTTTCAGTTGCCCCTATAAAAGTACCGTAATTTTTTCCTTCTATGCTATTTTTTTCTGAATTTCCAAAAATTATCCACCTTTTCAGATCATGTACTCTTTGGCCTGACTGCCTTAGGAATCCTCTAGTTCTTCAAAATAATAGCCAAGAAGTTTTAAATATGGCTTTCTTCTCAGATATATGAAATATAGTTGTTGTAATGACTGACTTTTGACAAGATGACATCATTTTAACATCGTAATAGAACTGAGAATTCTTAGTTCTGTCAATATAAAAGAAGGGCTAAAAAGTTCATTGTTTATACCAGGCCTGAAATGGATAAAACTAAACACACTAACGAGCTTATAACTGATCTTAGGATCAATGTCTTTTTTGGTAATCTCTATTTCTTTATGAGAATATCTTATAAAAATATACCTGGCCATGAGTAGAAAGCGAGTTTTGCTTAGGAATAGTCTGTCACCGAGGTCAGAAGCTATCAGCATTGCTTTGTATATGTAGCAACTCAAGACTCACTATACCATTCCTACTGTAAAGGCAACTCTTGCAGCATTTTTATTCCTTTCTCCCATTTACTTTCACAGTGTATAATTGATCCTTCCATAAACTCTACATGATAAAGTATCTCACTCAATATGACTTTTACAATTAATGATAAAATGTAAACCAACATGTTGTGGACTCAGTTAATACTGTCTTTTCCTCTGCTTTTATAACGTTTAGTGAAATGACTATTTCAGGAGCACGTGCTCCAATGCCCCACACATGGTGAGGGCAAGAGTCAAGACTAAGCATTGTTCCTCTAGAATGGGTCTTACTCAAGGTATGAGTTCAATACATGCTGACTGAATCAACCTATGTATAGTTATATCACTTTAGATCTTTACATAATCACAAATGTATTAATATATATGATTACATGTCAGTGCTACTGAAAGTACTCCCTTAAATATATATTTAAACTTATTTTTAAAAATAATAAATCATGGGTTAGTTAGGATAATCACTTTTATCTTCAACTATGATCTTTTATTCATTTATTTGAACAGAGCTCTATTTATATCAAAACGTTATATTTATGTGGCTGCTTTCAGGTTACAAATTAATTTCAAAAACATTTTCCCGTTTGATCTTTAGTGTATCTGCAGAAAGGAAAGCTAGGTATTATTTCTATTTTACAAGTAAGGAGAAGAAGTTTGAAGTTAATTTGAACCAGTTTATTGGTAGTAGCACAGTGAATAGTTATTTTTGCAACAAAATTAATTTTCCAAATATTTATTAGAAAATTCATCAAAGTATTTTTTTGTATATAAACACACATACTACATACTTATTCACCATAGCATTGAGTGTGTGTCAGAGAAGTAAATTTTGGATCTTTCCAGAAGGTTCTTTTCTAAGTGGATGTGCAATATCATTATTGCTATAATCAGCAATGCTTTATTTATTTTCCCTCTGGTATCAGCCTCCTTCCTTCAGATTCTTTGTGCTCCTGAGATTACAAGAGCATCCCTCTTGAGTAAGGATGCAGTCATTGTACATTCTGTGGAGAAGACATAAGCTGCGGACAAATGAAAGCTGCTGCTGTGTTTTATCTGGCTTTTTAGAGATAAGCATTCTAAGGTCAAGTTAAGTTTTTATGCTCCTGTGTTCTTTATTAACTGCTTTAAATTATGATAAGAGGTCAAAACACAGAGGTCCTACTAATTTATTTCCTAATTATTATGTGTGTGTGTGTGTGTGTGTGTACACATATGATGTCTCAAAAGGAAAAGGCAAAAAAAAAAGTAATATATAATGAATTTAGAGACAAGAAATGTGAAGGGGGTCATAGTGGTATTTATATGATAGACAGAGTAGTCTTTGTTATAGTATGGGTTTGTGGCCATGTTGGAAGAAGTTTGTCAGTTTGAAGAGGAAAAATCCAAAATCCCTGAAATGATTTGTTCACAGACTTAAATCTGAAATGTAAGATTAATTTTTATTTGTATAGAAATCGCATTACTCATACAGTTAATGATAATTAGGTCCTCTAAAGTTATACATGTCCTCTAAAATTATGTATGTCCTTTTCAGGACTGCATTGGTTTGTTTGTCTGAAAATATCTAGCTGGTAGGATAACGTTTGTCTCACCTAATAATATATTTTCATGCTACTGTTAACATTATTAAATTTGTAATTTTGTTTTTATGCTTGTGCTGCATGATATTCCCAGCTCTCAAAAATGGACCCATGACTGAAATGTGATTCACTGAAGCCTGAAAAGTGATAGAAAGAATTACATAAATAGTATAACCACAGATAACATCATAAACAAAGAGTGAACTGGTCTCCAGTGCTGAATATGGAATGCAAATCTGTATATGCTGGGACACATAAGTCTGCAAGTGTCATGATCTCACATATGCAGCAGGAAAAGAAAAATACAAATAGGAAGTACATTTATGAATATCTTTAAAAAATTGAGTTATATTTGACTAGAGATTAATTTACCAGTATTCCCTAGTTTATTTTCCATTATAAAGCCTTGTCAAACAAGGACATAAGAAATGGCAAGAAATGGCACAAGAAATGGCAAGACCATTTCTTGAAGGATTAATTGATGTGTTCCCCCTGCTTCCTTGTGAAATATTCAGTTTATAGCCTGAGAAATATTCCACTCTTCTCAGACGCATGAGTAAGGGAAATCACCCACTACAGAATCATCCACAGGAAGTCTAACATCATAAAGGTAGAGAAGAAAAGAGAGGAGTAAGGGAAGAAACGGAGCCGGGAGATGAAAGAAAGGAAGGAGTAGGCACAGAAGGGAAGGAAAGAGAAAGGAGGCAGGAAAGGAAGGGCTTATCTTGTCTGAGGAGTAGGTAGAAAATACCTTCACTGTTAGGTACCAGAAGTCTGCATGGATCCCGGCTAACTGTGGAGCGATTGTTTTTGTTTCCCATGGAGAGGTCCCCAAATAGAGAAACTGCAGCTCTTTGATTTGAACACGCAGTTACATTGTAATTGTCCTATAACCTGAAGACTCTACCTTCATTTTGTCCACTCCCAAATGTCGAGTTATCTGTGACTAACCCACCATCCTATAGTTCGGGATACATTCTGTACCTCCTCAGCAGAGGGGAACTTAGACATGAGTTGTCTGGTGGGCTGGTGGTGGTGGTGATGATACTCAGTCATTGCAGGAGTGGGAGGCAGAAGAACTGGACATAATAAGTTGGAAATTGTCATTGATTCTTTTATTTTTGATCCAGTAAACTAAGGGAGATTTTTTAAAAAATAACATGCAAAAAATAAAAAAATAACATGCATAAATAATTTCTATGCAGTAAAAGTGATTAATTTTTTTGTGAAATGTACAGAAGAGAAGCATTTAAGATTTCAGACTTTATAGCAAAAACTACTTAAAAAATTATATAGCCAATTGCAATATTAATGACAAATATTACAAACAGAGAAAGTAGAGGAGGTTATTGTCAAAAATCTTTTATCGAATGATATTTCAAGATGATGCATAACATTAACTATGTATCAAATGAAGAAAAATAATTACGACGTGGTAGGTGCCTGTAGATATTTTAATAACCAGTTGATTGAAATCAACTTTGCAGATTATGAATAAATTCTTGGCCCATGCACTGTACAGATATGAGAGAATCAGAGTTGATGACTTTTTATTCTGTTTATCAATGAGGAAGTCATGCTACAAGGATAAGAGATTTTTTATTTGGTTACCACCTATTTTGTGATCTTGGTCTTTGTAGCTGTGGGCTTGTAAGAAGAGTTGGGAGGAGGGAAAGGGGTTACTTTGTGGACCAGTCTGAGTGTCCTTTGATACTAATCTACGTACACCTTCATTCATAGTAAATATTTTGTGAACATTGATATGCTTCCTGACTTTGATTTCGTGTATCAAGAAACAGTAAAAATGTTAATTCACTCCCATTGTGGCCACAGAATCTTCTGCTTAGTGAAAAAGTGGGCAGCGAGTTCAAGAATCTGCTTTTCCGTGTTAATGTACTCTCTCTGTGCTGGGCAAGGTACCTACGTGACTTTTTGAAAATCTTGTTCAGGTTAATGTGCTCTGCCTACACACTAATATTGTCCCTAAATAATATTCACATATTTCAAGTAATTTCCTCACTAGCATATCAACCATATATATTGAGTATGTTAAATTACTTGAGCCTATCCTTCAGAGCTGAAATGACAAAATATTCAATGTTGAAGATTAGACATTAAGATTTCTAAAGTTAATTGTGCAGCAAATTCTTTGCCTTTGATTAATTTCCTATTGGTTGATTATATTTTTCACTTGTTGAAGAAATACATCAAGAGATAATATCAAGTGAACTTAAAAATCACCTTAAAACATGGTAAGAGAACATGCAAAAAAGAATTCTAGAAATGAATCTAACATAGAGTGGATTAGAAATTTATCCATTGACCTTCAAAGATTCAGGGTGCATGTGCATTTCTCTCATCTTTAAAATTAACTGAGAAAATTAATATTTTTAAATTCGATGGTCCTTAGTTAATTTTATAGCCATATTGAAAGTAGGAGTACTTTTAATATTCAGTCTTCATGTTGATTTCTTATCCACTGACTTCCTGTCTTGCTGAAGGCAACACACTTCACAGAGGGGAGCAGCAGAGTGGAGGAACAATTGAACAATAGGGAACTCTTAGTCCAAAATCCAGCCATTGTTGCAATAGGTGACAAAATTGTCTCTAGCACCAGGAACTGCTTTAGAGCCAACCCCCAAGGCCTATGAATTCATAGTGAGTGTTATGAAATCCATGGCCTGCAGGGCTGGACTGCAAAATATTTGGTACTGGTACATGAAAAGATAAATATAGAAACTAAGAAGAAGAATTTGGAAGTTTTTTTACAGTAATTTGACAACCTACTGCATACAAGCATGTGATCAGTGGACTCACATCACTGAGAAGGTTTAGACTAGTTTTGGTAAAGTTCATCTTGCAGAGTAAACTGGCGTAGGGTGAGATGCTTATGTGTAGTAGGATCACAACACAACATGTAGCATTTTAAAGTTAGCTTGTTAAGTATAACTCAAAAGGATATATCAGAAAAATGTGTCATTGGTTTCTTGTCTTTTGTGTTTTAATTAAGCCTGGTTTTTAATTTATAGTTTAACAAGACTTAGAAAAATAAGGAAGTGACATATATATTATTTGTTTTCACTCCTAATTTACAGATTATGAAACATTTTCACTGAACTATTTTTTCAAGAAAAGATAAAACTTTTCTAACTGTTGCAGAATGGTAGTGTAAAAAATTCTGGTCTTAGGTAAAGAGAAGCTTTATTAAAAAGGACAGTTGCAATAGGAGGAAGGGCACTATTGCCATAGGATGAGGGAGACTTTTGCAATAGGGAGAACACTTTGACCATAATAAGATCTGCAAGACTCTTCAATATCAGGCAAAAAGGTATTTTATTTTATAGGATGACTAACAAGGCTAAAAAGAACTTAGTGAGTAAGAGGGGAATGATTGGGTGGTGTGAACAAAAAGTTGAACAGAAAATGTCTTTCCTTAAGATCAGCTGATTCTTGATTCTCCGGCAGGGTTGTTATGAAAGTTGGTTCACTTTCCAATACTGGCTAAGACTGGGCATGCGTCAAAATTCAGTTTTGTGTGTTCTGAGGAAGAAAAGAAATGAAACTAAAGTTTACTCAACTAAAGTTAGCAGATATGTTGTCCAGATTGGTCAGCGGGTACAAATTGTTTAGCTAATCATGGATGAGACAAAGAATGAGAATTTGGTCTGTGTCTAGCCTTGTCATAGGTGAGTAAGGTAGGAGGCATCATTGACTCTTATCTAAGTCATGGAGGAAGAGGGTTCTTTGCAGTAAGTTGTTTTATAGAATACAAAATGATTAAGGGGGAATTTCTTACCTGTCACTCTTTGCTAGGAGCACAGGAATCTGGTAGAGTTTAACACTGTCAGCTCCCCCATTTGCTTAAGCCAAATGAATATCATTCATTACTGAGTAAGTCAGAGGGGATTGTAAACCAGAGTGGGGAAAAGTAGCTTCTAAGAAGTAGACACCTGAGGACTCTTGTTGGCACTGTTCCTGTAAAATCAGTTAAACTATCTGTTGAGAGATAGTAGCAAAGGTCAGTTGCATTAGGTTCAGGCATCTTAAAAGAAAGTTGCTTAAAATGAAAATAAGAATTATTAATAGAAAAAATTGTATTAAAGTAAAAAGCCAGAAGTTGAACCCCAGAAGGTATTCAGTGAATTCTAAGAGTTTGATGGATGAAAATCTTTCAGTTATGTAGCAGTGCTTGTTGAGCTTCTTGGAGCTAATAAGATGTCAGTGTTCCAGTTATCTCTCCTCTAAGAGCTTGCAAGACCTGAGCACTTTATCTCCCAGTCCGCAGATAGCACAGGAAGAAATTTGCCCCATGCATAGTCTACTGTGGTGATAAGTCCTTCAAGGTTATCAAGTTTTCAGAATTTAGCTCACATTTTTTCTTCACATGTTGGAGGAAAGGGTCTGCTACATGGCTACCTAGAGTCCATATAAGAGTCTGGTTAGTCAAGTTTTAGCTCTTGGTAATACCAAGTAAGGAAGGAGGGAGAAAAATTGGAAACATTAGTTGGGGGTATAGTCAAATATTGAAGGAAGCCAGAAGAATTGAAAATATTGTAAAGGTTGACAATGCATGACAGATGAAAGGATCCAGTCCAATTGAAATATAGGTAACAAAACTGGTTTTTCATATCCATTAGTTACTTACAATTTGGTAAGTGATGCTAAATAGCTCAAAAACAATTGAGGGCCAGAATATGATAACCTGCATGGAGTGCTATGGTTGTCCACTGATACACAAAATTTCTTTCTGTAGTCACCTTTCCTTTGATCAAAGATAATGTCAAAGAAAGGTTATTCTAGATCATAAATTAAGGTTTCTTTCATTAGATTTGGCCTCATTATTTCATAGGTAAAGAATGGTGATTTGCCCTTAGAGGCCTTCTAAAATTTACTTGCTGAAAATTTTCATGAGGAATCTCAGATAGCGTTTCAAAAGCCTCTTAAGGCTAGGAAGCCAAACCAAGAACTCATCATTATACTTCACCTTCAGTACCTATAAATCTGGGTGAATTTCTGTCTTCTAGAGGTCCCTAAAATATCCTGAATTCCCTATGCCTGCAAAGAAATGCTAATCCTTATCAACTGTAAGCCTGGAAGCTCTGTAAAGCTAGGTACTTCACTAGTTTTCCTAATAAGGCTTTGTGAATTTTGGCTCCATAAAGTTAGCTTGATAGTGTCTAGTCATACGTGATTTAAAGCATCATTCTCAAATATGACATTCCAGTCAAAGCCTTGGTTTATTACCAGTGTTTCCAATTATGTCCTGCTAACAAAGGAAGACACATTGAACCTAAGCCAAAGTTATATTACCATAAAATAAAAACATTCAATCCATAAGACTTTCCAAAATATGAAGGGATCAGGATAAATGTTTCATTTCTGTTTATAAGAACATAGTCTACTAAATTGTTAGGAATTATAGAGAGAAAAAGAGAAAAGAAAAAGGGGTTCCTCATATCCAGAAAATAGGATGTTAAATCAGCAGTATTCTAAGCAAAATCCATAATCATCCTTCATGAGTTCTTTCTGTCCTATGTAATTAATTCTTGTTCTGATAGATTCAGGGTTGTCTTGTGATCTCATTTGCTTCTACATTAGAGTTATGAAAATCCTGACTCAGTCCAATGGTATGATCTCAAAGTTATTTAACCAATGCCATCAGAAACCTATGCCCAAGAGTATCTGGCATAGTCATTTTCTAAGGGTCTCTAAGACAGTCCTTTTTTGAAGACAGCATTCTGGTCTATAGCTAATTTGCAAGTGCTTTCAGGGAAGCATGAGAATAAAACAAAAAACTTTGTGTAGAGGATGTAAGACTTTAAACTTGTGATTAATTTATCATTGATAATTTTCAAAAGCAAAAGATCTAATGAGAGTTTATTAAAATATAAATGCAACTGACAAGGAAATTTGCTTGTTTTTGGCACACAAAACAAAATCAATCAAAAATCACTGTGTCAGGGCTTCCCTGGTGGCGTGGTGGTTGGGAGTCCTCCTGCCGATGCAGGGGACACGGGTTCGTGCCCCGGTCCGGGAAGGTCCCACATGCTGCGGAGCGACTGGGCCCGTGAGTCATGGTCGCTGAGCCTGCGCGTCCGGAGCCTGTGCTCCGCAACAGTAGAGGCCAGAACAGTGAGAGGCCCGCGTACCGCAAAAAAAAAAAAAAAAAAAAAAAAAAAAATCACTGTGACAATAAGAGGTTTTTAAAGTATACATAAGATGTAATAAGAACTTAGCACAAAATGAGAAAACTTATTTTCTTAACTAATTATGGTCATGCTAAAGTCAAAACACAAGAAACAATTCCAATATGACACAGAATTTTTGCCTCCTAGGCAGATTATTCAGAAGGTAAAGATACACATTTTACGACCTCTTGTTAATAACAAACCGATAATTCAAGAAAATTTGTCATTTTAACAGAGAGAAAACCAGATGTTAGTTTTGCATCAATGTACTATTTTACACAAAAGCACTTTTCAAACAGTTCTTATAAATAAACCTTTGATAGCTTTAAACTTAAAAAATAAAATTGCCTGTCTGTAGCACTTCACAACTTTCTGTACCCATTCAGGTTTTGTTCTACACTTTCCTCTTTCTCACGTGGAATAACTAATCACTTTACACTGGGACAAAATTACTGCTTTCTCCCCTAACGAAAACAATTCCTGAATACCCTGTATAGAAATTTGTTTTTCTCTGCCACTGTTTCTTCTGGTAGAGTCTCATTAACATATATTGGTTATAAATTTTAAATATATTAGCTTCCATTTCACAGAGAAAAGTATAAAGTGGATAATTGTGAACTCTGTCATAGATCAGGGGTTTGTCTTAGAGCTTAAGAATATACATACCCCAATTTTTATAACCGTTTATGTCCTTGTAATATAACTTGTAAGTGTGACCAAAAATGAATAACATTAACAGACCCAAATACATAAAGTCTTAAAATTAGGCTTAGTAATTTATATTTCAGTATTTCATCTTACATAGAAATGGTTTAGGTATTGAAAGAATATTCATTAGTTAACCTAATGTAACATAAGTCTAGGAGATTTTTCTTTTGGGTCATGCCGCCGCATGTGGGATCTTAGTTCCCTGACCAGGGATCGAGCCCATGCCCCCTGCAGTGGAAGTGCAGAGCCCTAACCACTGGACCACCAGGGTTAGGGGTTAGATTCCTGAGTCTAAGATTTTAAGTTATCAAAACATCTTGGAGATTATATCTTCATATTGATGAACTATAAAACATAATTACTGTTGAAATAAAGTTTGTCAAAATATTCAATTTGATTAATCATAAATTTACATTTTCATATCTTAAACATCTAGTAGATATAATGTAAAGTTAGTCAGTAAAATATAAGTTTAGGAGGAACATATCCAAACAGGAAAAAAAAAAGATTGTATTAGTCTTAATTTCTGGCAATTTTAGGAATATTCAACTTATATAAACTCTTATTGGTCTCTAAGCCAATCAAAATAGAGCTCCTTTGAGGAATTTTATAATGTAACTTGGTAATACCATCCAGAGTTAGGAAAATATTACACATGCATAACTTACCTACCTACCTACATATATATATACATACTATGTTAGTCTGCTCAAGCTAGCAGAACAGAATACTCCTTATGGCTCTTTCTAATGGCTCCTTCCACATAGCTCTCTGTAGGGGCCTTGCCCTGTGGCTCTTTATAAGGGCAGTGTGGTCCAGTGAAACCAAGGGGGTGGTTCTATCCTGTGAAATCAAGGAGGAATCAATCAGCCTTATCCTCTGAGCCTACGGTGGGAGTGGCAACCTCCACCTCCCGCTATGATCTCTGAATTGTCTTTGGAGTTATTCTTCCCTTTTCTTGAAGCATAATGTATATATATTCACAGCTGAATAGATTTATGATCCTGTCCTGTAGAATCCCAGAAGTCTGAAAGCCTTCCTTCATTCTGTCGTGTTTTCTCTCCCCTTTAGTTCCAGTTGTATTTCTGCTGGTATAATTCCATCTCTATACCTGGCTTCTGCTGAGGTGGCTGATCCATGAGTTGCACCCATGATTTCTTTATCAAATGGTTGTTCAGCCATACTCTTCGTGTTCTCTTCAGAACATGCTCCTTCACTTTTTACAGTATAGATAGGCTGAGAATTTTCCAAATCTTCAAGTTCTGGTTCCTTTTTCCTTCAGTTTATCTCTTCTTTTGCATTTTACTATAAGTAGTAGAGAGAAACTAAACCTCTCCTTCAATACTTTGCTTAAAAATCTCCTCAGCTAAATTATAAATTTATCATTCCCAAGTTCTACCTTCCACCAAACACTAGAGAGGAGTCAAGTTCTTTGCTACTTTATAACAAGGATTGTCTTTCCTCTAGTTTCCAAAAACCTGTTCCTCATTTCCGTCTGAAACCTCACCAAAATCACCTTCAATATCCATATTTCTAACAACACTCCTTTCAAAGATCATGTAGGCTATTTCTAGCATGAACCTCAAAACTTTTCTGGCCTCTACCCATCACTAAGTTCTGAAACCAATCTCACATTATTAAGTATTCGTTACAGCAGTACCACACTTCACAGTACCCGAATTTGCATATTAGTCAATTGGGACTGGCATAACAAAAGACCACAGACTGAGTGGCTTAAACAACAGAAGTTTATTTTCTCAAAGTTCTGGATGCCAGAAGTCCAAGTTCAAGGTGCTGGCATAGTCAGGTTCTGGTGAGAGCTTTCTTGCTGGCTTGCAGATGACTGCTTCTCACAGAGCCTTTCTTCTGTGTGTGCAGAGAGAGAGAGAGAGAGAGAGGGGGAATGCTCTAGTGTCTCTTCCTCTTCTTATAAAGACATAAGCCTTATCAGATTAGACCCTTTTGATTTCATTTAACCTCCTTAAAGGCCCTATCTCCAAATATTGTCATATTGGGGGTTAGAACTTCAATATATAAATTAAGGGGGAGGCATAATTCAGTTCATAGCACATATATATGCATATACATACATGCATAGACAGACCAAACAGACCCAAATGCAGAGCTTATAGGTTCAACTCTAAAATTTCAGCTATGAGTCAGACATAAACACAGAAATACAAAACTCACTGGTTTGTAGAGGTCTGGCTCTAATCCCCACCTTTATATTTTTACCAGGATTATGTTTCTGGTAGATGGGAAAATTTAAGGTTGCCTGTTTAATATGGGATTTAAAGGATACCCACTAACGCTTGTGGAGGAGAGCGTTAATTTTTTTTTGCTCTGGTATGTAATCTTATTTAGCCTATAGACTAAATTTTGGACAAGGGAAAAAGAGGAGAACAAGTGACCATCTTGAGGTCTCCAAAGCTCATATGAGTGATATGATACCCAGACTGTTTCCAGTTAGCTTTTTCAGTCTCAGGCAGTTGTTTTTAGGGTCCTGCGCCTTTTGAGAGCCCAGGTAAAGCTGGAGTATGGAGTTACTATAAGGAGCTGAGGGCCAAAGTGAGAAGGGAAAGGTCTGGCAGAGGTGGACAGAGTGGTGGAGGAGTTGGAGATGTTGAAGAGAGATAAAAGATTCACAGAAGCTGAAGGAAGACCAAAGGTAGTACAAAGAAAGAAAGAGAAGGAATGGGTGATGGGAAAGGGAAGCTTTAAATGGCCCAAAATTTGGGGCAGTCCCAAATTTTCCAAAAAGTCCAGAATATTGAAGTTTTAAATGGTTCCATGGTGAATTTTTCCATTTCTCAAGGTACTGAACAGAATTAGTGCCTGAACATTTGTGCCCCCCAAATTCATACATTGAAGCCGTAACCACCAATGTGAAGATATTTGAGGATGGGTCCTTTAGGAGGGAATGATGGTTAGATAAGGACATGAGGATTAGTGCCTTTATAAGTAAAGCCACGAGAGAGCTTACCCATTCACGCACTCTCTCTCTCTCTCCATGGGCATGCACATGAGAAAAGCCATGTGAGTACACAGCAAGGAAGCAGCCATCTGCAGGCAAGGAAAAGAGTTCTTACCAGAACGTAACTATGCTGGTACCATGATCCCAGACTTCCAGCACTGTGAGAATATAATTTGATGATTCTAATTTCCCCAATCTATAGTATTTTGTTATGGCAGCTCAAGCAGGTCAAGACAGTGCAATTATGGAAAAGCATGTAGTCAATGGGAAAAGATGAGGCAGAGTGCCTAATCGGGTGAAAGTTACACATGGGACTAGATAATTAAATCAGAGATAAAACCTTAAGGGAGCTGGGAAAAGGCCCACCTGATTCATTCCCTCACACAGTCCCCACAGAACCAAGGAAATTTCTCCATGTAATACCCAGTTAAGGAGCTAAAGAAATTCCCTCAAATGATCCTCAGCTAGAGGATCCAAGAAGAAACAGAAAAGGCCTCACAGAAGGGCCAAGAAATTTGTCTATGCATGAGAGAATCAAAGTAACCCTTTATCGTGTCACAACAGACAAATATCCAGAAAATGGGTGAAGAGTTGAGACTTACCACCATGGTTAAGAAGCCCAGCCAGGAAAGAACAGAGGATCAGAGAAGCTGGAAGGAACACAGAGGAAGACAGAGGGTCTGAGGGTGGTCAGCACTCCATTCTAGTGTCAGCATCCAAAAACTTTCAAGTAAAAACAGATTGGGACTTAGGTAAGGAGAAATTTTACTAAAAACGACTGTTGCACTAAGGAGAGGTAGACCACTGCATTAGGAAAAACTCTCCAAGCATAATATCTAAAAGTGTCTCAAATGTCAGGCAGAAATGAATTTTCTTTTATAGGGAGAGGTAAGTAAGGTTAGAAAGAATTGGGCTTGGGGAGCAGGTTGAGCAGGTATGTGATCAGACGTTGGATCAGGGAACTTCTTTCCCTGTGGTCAGCCAATTATTGGGCTTCTATGGAGGGTTGTTCCACATTTAGAAGTAGCAGAGAGGTTCAACCACATTTAGGTTAGGTTAGCAGGTATTTTGTCCAGATTGGTTAGTGGCTATAAATAGTTCAACTAATCATGTATGAGACAAAGAATGGAGATTTTGGAGGATCTGTGTCTGGCCTTGAGACAGGTAAACAAGGGGCATCCTTGAGTCTTATCTAATTCCTGTGGTACGGAAGTTTGGCTCTTTGCAGTAAGCCATATCTCAGAACACAATTGGGTGGGGAGATTTCTTAACTGTTGCTGTTTCAGGAGCACGGAGCCCAAGGAAAGATGAACTCTGTTGGTTGTAAACCAAATGATGGCAATGGAAGTAACTCTGAAGAAATCCCAAATATGTACTACTAATTTTACCTAGAAGCATGATCTCTTGTGTGCCAAGTTCAGTTTTGTAGACATAATTAATGGAGGAATGTAAAGAATAGTATCTTATTTGTGTGGTCATAACATGGCTAATGAAGCAAGAAAACCATCAAAATCCGAGCAAAAGTTATGAACAAATCATAAAGAAACAATTTCAAAACAAAAAATATTTGAAAGAAAAAGCATTGAATTAAAGGCTGTTAGAAACAGATGTTTCATAGTTTACCTATGAACATTAGTGCTTTGCAGGATTCTAATAAAGTAACAGCCAAGACTAAAAAGATACAATTGCCATGCTATTATATTGGCTTAAAAATAGTGGTGAATTTGTAGCAGAGAAAGTAGTGAAAATACCACTTTGCTCTGATACCATATCATGTATTCCAGAACAGGCTAGCAATAAGAAGGACCATCTCAGAAAACAAAGCTTTCAAGGTATTTTTCATTGCAACTTGGCAAATGCCCAGATACGGCTAACATGACAATTTAAAAAATGTTTCTGTGATTTGAACATAGTAGTGAAGGGAAGGAAGAATAATTTTTTTTAGCTTCATTGCTGGAAACACAACAAAATTTATACTTTATAAAAATATAAAAGATTACATAGTTTGAAAATGTGGTTTGGAGTCTAAGTTTGGTAGAAGTGTGTTCTGAAGAAATAGCTGTGATATCAGAAAACCTTCTGAAGTAGTTATATAGATTAAAGAGTGAGATTGTGCCAGAATATAAATTGATACACTTCTTGCTTCACGGAGAAAGACTTGCTGTGGAAAAAATATGTGCCCAGTGACATAGTAACATTTATTAATTACATAGGCTAAAACATGAAAGTTGTGATTATTATTATGTGATAATGTGGAACAGATCATAAACAGGAATCAAAAGTTCTGTTCAAAATGTTTTAATTACTGAACACTTAGTATTTCTACAAAATAACTATCAGTTTGGTCCCAACTTTTTAAAGCTATAAATTGGGCTGCTAGTTTTCATATTGCATATATTCAGTCTTTATAATATTTAAAATTTTTGCATGCAAATGATCCAATACAACATGGCTCTCAAAGGCAGATAAGGTCAAAGAACAAAAACAAAAGTTAGAAGTCTAGAAGAACCATTTCCACAGATTCTGTGACGTGTTTCTTAATTGAAGAATAATTATCAGTTAGGTAGAGGATGTTCATGTTACATATCTGAGGAAAGTTATCACTGAAAAACAAGAATTTTATGGAAAATTTTGATTTGAGTTTTTCAAGAAGATAAGTTTCACATATGACAGATCTATGAATATGGGATTCCTTACTTTAATCATAAAATAATTTAAATTTAATCATAATTATATAGAATATGTTGTTGGAATTGCTATTGATGAGTAATTAAAACTGAATTTTGAAAAGCAGCACAATTTGCTTCATTTTGGATAAAAGTTTAAAAATGAACATTCTGAGACTGACTGAAATCACTTTAAATTTGATTTTTCATTCAATTCAACAAATGCCTCTGAGACTGGCTTCTCTACCCATATTATCAAAACAAAATATAAATATCATGTAGATATACATTATCCCAAGCAAGCACCATTGTCATCAATCTCACCTAGATTAGATAAACTAACAAGCAAGAAGCAAGCTCATTTGTCACATTAAATCTTTAAGAATTGACATGCATAATATTCATCAAAATGTTTGTAAGAGATTTCATGTGGAAAATAGCCCTTTCATTCACAACTTTTCAGTAATCTATAGTTTGAAATTCCATAAATGTGGGAATGTAATAGTTATTTCTTACATAGCATTTTTGAACATTCAGTAAACAACATGTGTAGTTCTGGTAACTCTTTTTCCCGATGTCTATGAAATTTGGTCTTTTCTTGTGTATATGTATTTTTTCATTTTATTTTTGCTAGTAATTTACTGTTAAATTTTATAAAGCTATCTAACCATGACAGATTATTAATTTAAAAAGGATAAAACTAGTCCTTCATTAAGTATAGCTTGAAAAGCACTATTCTAGAGCATTCTCTGATATCCTGTCCTAATTCTGGGCTCTAGCCTTTAACTTTACTCCTATCAACTTCTATGAAGTAAAAGATAATGTCTAATTTTGCAATCCAGGTCTCACTTTAGCCTCCCTCAGTGAACTAAAAATCACCCCTAACTTAAAACCATCCCTGGTAACTTGCACCTTCTCTTAGATTTCACATGGCTCTACCTAAATACTTGCTTCCTCTCAGAGACTAGCCTCAAAAGGTAGGCACAAATCTGCAAGGGTCATCTAGAGGTACAGGTTTCATAAAATATACTTTAAAGTGTTTATTTTTGCCATTTGAGAATACTGTCAAGACTTCAAAATATAGAAGTCGTAGTTGTCAAAATATGTCTGGCATATAACAGTGTATATTTTTATTTTTTCAATGCAATTGTAAAGAATACGGCCAAGAAGGAAAAGTAAATATTATAAATACAAGTTATTACAAATAAATAATTTTGATTCTGCAAAGACTTACAAAAAGTTTTTGATTATGAAAATACAGGGTATATATGGAGTGTACAATGGGGGCTACGATAGAATGGATAATGGCCCCTTAAATATGTCCACATTCTAATCCCCAGAACCTATGGATATTACCTCTTTTTGTTTGTTTTTGTTTTTTTGCGGTACGCGGGCCTCTCACTGTTGTGGCCTCTCCCGTTGTGGAGCACAAGCTCCAGACGCGCAGGCTCAGCGGCCATGGCTCACGGGCCCAGCCGCTCCGCGGCATGTGGGGTCTTCCTGGACCGGGGCACGAAGCTGTGTCCCCTGCATCGGCAGGCGGACTCTCTACCACTGCACCACCAGGGAAGCCCTGGATATTACCTTTTATGACAAAGTAGTCTTTGTAGACGTGATTACATTCAGAATCTTGAGACAGGGAGATTATCCTGGATTACTATGCTGTGTCTGATGTAATCATAAGAGCCCTTTTAAGAGGAGGAGACCAGAGTTACTAGTAGGAGATGTGACCATGGAAGCAAGAGGTTGAAATAAAGGGAGGAAGGAGCCATGCGCCAAGTATGTAGGTGGCTTTTAGAAACTGGAAAATGAAAGAAAACAGATTTTTCCCTAGAGTCTCTAGCAGAACCAAGCCCTGCCGACATCCTGATTTTAGCCCAGTGAAAAGGATTTTGGACTTTTGACCTTCAGAACAGGTAAGATAATAAATGTGTCTTGTTTTAAGCCATTAAGTGGCTTAAATAGAAAACTAATACAGGCACCTAATGTTTGTAGGTGAGAAGCAGAGAAGGTTTTCCACAGGAAATGATATTTAATCTGAGGTAAAAATAAAAACCAAAAATTAGCCAGGTAAAGAGACGCAGAAAATTCTAGGTAAGGGTCATATTGTGCATGTAAAGAATTTGAGGCCAAAAAGAACATGGTGAGTGTGTTAGTTACCTACTGCTTCTATAACAGATTCCACAAACTTACTGATTTAACAGATTTATTATGTAGCAGTTCTGGAGGTCAAAAGTGCAAAATCAGTCTCACTAGGCTAAAATCAGGGTGTTGATAGGACTATGTTCCATTTGGAGACTCCGAGAAAAATCCATTTCTTTGCCTTTTGACATTTCTAGAATTTGCCTGTATTTCTTGGCTTGTGGGTGCCTCCAAGTCAGCAATCACATCACCCCAAACTCTCCTCTGACTCTCCTGCTTCCCTCTTTTACTTACAAGGATTACATTGGGTCTGCTGGGATAACGTGGGCTTACCTCCCCATCTCAAGATCCTTAACTTAGTCACATTTGTGAAGTAATTTTTACCATGTAAGATAAAATATTGACAGGTTTCTGGGGTTAAGATGTGGACAAGTGGGTGAATTATTGTGCCTGCCACAGTGAGTTTAAGAAATGGAAATGCTTGTGATGTCTCAAGAACAAGAGTATGAGGAAAGAGTAGTAAAATACAGCCTTAACTGATAAGCAACTACGAAGGGCATCTTAAACCATGTTAAAGGTTTCAGATGTTGCCCAACATTATATTCTACCCAAGAGCACCTAGAAGATTTCCTAGAAATTCATCTATTATTTTTTTTAAGCGTAAAGGTAATTTTGACCTTCCTGTGAGGAACGAACTAGATGTAAGTCATTAGGAGATAAATTCAGAGGCTAGGAGAGATGGTTGGGATGAAGGTAGTGGAATAGAGATGTAAATAAGTGGATAGATTCAAGAACATTTTCCAATGAAAAATTAAAAAGAATTCATGAGTGATTGGAAAGATAAGTGAGCAAACAAGCTTGGGCAACATGATTTCTATTAAACCCTGGCATGCATGTAGGCCATAAACAGAGGATAAACTGGATGAGCGGCAAACTGGGAGAGGGGAGATCTTGAGTTTAATTATAGAAATACTCTGTTTTGGTATTATGGGTACATTCAACTGAAGATAATTGTTCTCACAGTTTAGGAGCACAGATGTGAGTAGTAGACTGGGGATGATGTGTTTGTGATTCATAGACATACACATCATAATTCAAACCAATGGAGTGCAGGGTATCGCTCAGGGAAATAATATAGATTCAGAAAAGAAAGGAGTTGAGGAATTCCAACATTTACTGGAGTAAGAGAAAGCAGAACAAAGGTGATAAAATATTATCCTAGGGAGAGACAGAAAGAAACCTGGAGGTTGAGCCAAGAGATGAGAATATTTTAAAAATGAGATTTTTTAATTAGGTTGAAAGTTGTTAAGAGTTTAATGAAGGAAAACCAACACTGTCCATTGGATTTATTAATGTTTTATTTCTTGGCAAACTTAACAAATATAAATTCTGTGGATTAATGGGGGCAAAAGTAGTTAGATTTTGGTGGATCAAGGAAGTAAAAATTCCAACTGTTGACAACTCTGTTATGAAGGCTGTTGGTGAAGAGGAGTAAAGAGATGCACAGTTAATTGAAATTTGGTGAGTGGTCTGGGGATGATGATAGGAGAAACTAAATCATGTTTCAATGCCTATGAGAAAGTTCAGGGTAGCAAAAGAGAAGTGAGGAAAGTCTCGATGGTTTAATGTTCCTGGAGACCTTACTCAAAAAGTTACTGCTTAGCTTGAAGGAGAGACTTTTGACCGATCAAAGTGCAGGATTTAACTAACAATTTGATACTTTCTCATGTTACAGTACTATCTCTTGCCCAACATCCAACCAAGTTAAGATGTTACATTTATTTTTCTTTGAAAATAATTTCGGCAATTATTTTTTTGTTTGTTTGTTTTAATTACTTTATTTACTTTTTGTATTAGTCATCCATTTTATACACATCATTGTATACGTGTCAATCCCAATCTTCCAATTCATCACACCACAACCCCCACTCCTTGCCGCTTTCCCCCCTTGGAGTCCATACGTTTTCTCTCTACTTCTGTCCCTCAGTTTCTGCTCTGCAAACCGGTTCATCTGTACCATTTTCTAGGTTCCACATATATGCGTTAATATATGATATTTGTTTTTCTCTTTCTGACTTACTTCACTCTGTATGACAGTCTCTAGATGCATCCACATCTCTACAAATGACCCAATTTCATTCCTTTTTATGGCTGAATAATATCCCATTGCATATATGTACCACATCTTCGTTATACATTCGTCTGTCAATGGGCATTTAGGTTGTTTCCATGACCTGGCTATTGTAAGTAGTGCTGCAATGAACATTGGGGTGCATGTGCTTTTTGAATTACGGTTTTCTCAGGGTTTATGCCCAGTAGTGGGATTGCTGGGTCATATGGTAATTCTACTTTTAGTTCTTTAAGGAACCTCCATACTGTTCTCCATAGTGGCTGTAACAATTTATATTCCCACCAACAGTGCGAGAGTGTTCCCTTTTCTCCACAACCTCCCTAGCATTTGTTGTTTGTAGATTTTCTGATGATATCCATTCTAACTGGTGTGAAGTGATACCTCATTGTAGTTTTGATTTGCATTTCTCTAATAATTAGTGATGTTGAGCAACTTTTCATGTGCTTCTTGGCCATCTTTATGTCCTCTTTGGAGAAATGTCTATTTAGGTCTTCTGCCCATTTTTGGATTGGGTTGTTTGTTTTTTTTTAATATTGAGCTGCATGAGCTGCTTATATATTTTGGAGATTAATCCTTTGTCCGATGATTCATTTGCAAATATTTTCTCCCATTCTGAGGGTTGTCTTTTCGTCTTGTTTATGGTTTCCTTTGCTGTGCAAAAGCTTTTAAATTTCATTATGTCCCATTTATTTATTTTTGTCTTTATTTCTATTACTCTAGGAGGCGGATAAAGAAAGATCTTGCTGTGATTTATGTCAGAGTGTTCTGTCTGTGTTTTCCCGTAAGAGTTTTATAGTGTCTGGCCTTACATTCAGTTCTCTAATGCATTTTGAGTTTATTTTTGTGTGTGGTGTTATGGAGTGTTCTAATTTCATTCTTTTACATGTGTCTGTCCAGTTTTCCCAGCACCACTTATTGAAGAGTCTGTCTTTTCTCCATTGTATATCCTTGCCTCCTTTGTCATAGATTAGTTGACCATAGTTGCCTGGGTTTATCTCCGGGCTTTCTATCCTGTTCCATTGATCTATATTTCTGTTTTTGAGCCAGTGTCATATTGTCTTGATTACTGTAGCTTTGTAGTATAGTCTGAAGTCAGGGAGTCTGATTCCTCCAGCTCCGTTTTTTTCCCTCAAGACTGCTTTGTCTATTCAGGGTCTTTTCTGTCTCCGTACAAATTTTAAGATTTTTTGTTCTAGTTCCGTAAAAAATGCCATTGGTAATTTCATAGGGATTGCATTGAATCTGTAGATTGCTTTGGGTAGTATAGTCACTTTCACAATGTTGATTTTTCCAATCCAAGAACGTGGTATATCTCTCCATCTATTGGTATCATCTTTAATTTCTTTCATCAGTGTCTTACAGTTTTCTGCAAACAGGTCTTTGTCTCCCTAGGTAGGTTTATTCCTATGTATTTTATTCCTTTTTTGCAATGGTAAATGGGAGTGTTTCCTTAATTTCTCTTTCAGATTTTTCATCATTAGTGTATAGGATGCAAGAGATTTCTGTGCATTAATTTTGTATCCTGCAACTTTACCTAATTCATTGATTAGCTCTAGTAGTTTTCTGGTGGCATCTTTAAGATTCTCTATGTATAGTATCATGTCATCTGCAAACAGTGACAGTTTTACTTCTTCTTTTCCAATTTGTATTCCTTTTATTTCTTTTTTTTCTCTGATTGCTGTGGCTAGGACTTCCAAAACTATGTTGAATAATAGTGGTGAGAGTGCACATCCTTGTCCCATTCCTGATCTTAGAGGAAATGCTTTCAGTTTTTCACCATTGAGAATGATGTTTGCTCTGGGTTTGTCGTATATAGCTTTTATTATGTTGAGGTAGATTCCCTCTATGCTCACTTTCGGGAGAGCTTTTATCATAAATGGGTGTTGAATTTTGTCCAAGGTTTTTCTGCATCTATTGAGATGATCATATGGTTTTGTTCTTCAGTTTGTTAATATGGTGTATCACATTGATTGATTTGCATATATTGAAGAATCCTTGCATCCCTGGGATAAATCCCACTTGATCATGGGGTGTGATCCTTTTGATATATTGTTGGATTCTGTTTGCTAGTATTTTGTTGAGGATTTTTGCATCTATGTTCATGAGTGATACTGGTCTGTAATTTTCTTTTTTGTAGTATCATTGTCTGGTTTTGGTATCAGAGTGATGGTGGCCTCATAGAATGAGTTTGGGAGTGTTCCTTCGTCTGCAAATTTTTGGAAGAGTTTGAGAAGGATGGGTGTTACCTCTTCTCTAAATGTATGATAGAATTCACCTGTGAAGCCATCTGGTCCTGGACTTTTGTTTGTTGGAAGATTTTAATCACAGTTTCAATTTCATTACTTGTGATTTGTCGGGTCATATTTTCTATTCCTTCCTGGTTCAGTCTTGGAAGGTTATACCTTTCTAAAAACTTGTCCATTTCTTCCAGTTTGTCCATTTTGTTGGCATAGAGTTGCTTGTAGTAGTCTCTTAGGATGCTTTGTATTTCTGTGGTGTCTGTTGTAACTTCTTTTTCATTTCTAATTTTATTGATTTGAGTCCTCTCCCTCTTTTTCTTGATGAGTCTGGCTAATGGTTTATCAATTTTGTTTCTCTTCTCCAAGAACCAGCTTTTAGTTTTATTGATTTTTGGTATTGTTTTCTTTGTTTCTATTTCATTTATTTCTGCTCTTATCTTTATGATTTCTATCCTTCTGCTGGTTTTGGGTTTTGTTTGTTCTTCTTTCTCTAGTTCCTTTAGGTGTAAGGTTACATTGTTTATTTGAGATTTTTCTTGTTTCTTGAGGTACGCTTGTATAGCTATTAACTTCCCTCTTAGAAGTGCTTTGCTGCATCCCGTAGGTTTTGGATCATCGTGTTTTCATTGTCACATCTCTCTAGGTATTTTTTGGTTTCCTCTTTGATTTCTTCAGTGATCTCTTGGTTATTTAGTAATGTATTGTTTAGCCTCCATGTGTTTGTGTTTTTTATGTTTTTCTCCCTGTAATTGATTTCTAATCTCATAGCGCTGTGGTCAGAAAAGATGCTTGATATGATTTCAATTTTCTTAAATTTACTGAGGCTTGATTTGTGATGCAGGATGTGATCTATCCTGGAGAATGTTCCATGTGCGCTTGAGAAGAAAGTGTAATCTGCTGGTTTTGGATGGAATGGCCTATAAATGTCAATTAAATCTATCTTGTCTGTTGTGCCATTTAAAGCTCATGCTTCCTTATTAATTTTCTGTTTGGATGATCTGTCCATTGGTGCAAGTGAGGTGTTAAAGTCAGCCACTGTTATTGTGTTACTGTCGACTTCCTCTTATAGAGCTGTTAGCAGTTGCCTTATGTATTGAGGTGCTCCTATGTTGGGTGCATATATATTTATAATTGTTATATCTTCTTCTTGGATTGATCCCTGGATCATTACATAATGTCCTTCCTTGTCTCTTGTAACATTCTTTATTTTAAAGTCTATTTTATCTGATATGAGTATTGCTAATCCAGCTTTCTTTTAATTTCCATTTTGCATGGAATATCTTTTTCCGTCCCTTCACTTTCAGTCTGTATGTGTCCCTAGGTCTGAAGTGGATTTCTTGTAGACAGCATATATATGGGACTTGTTTTTGTATCCATTCAGCAAGCCTGTGTCTTTTGGTTGGAGCATTTAATCCATTCATGTTTAAGGTAATTATCGATATGTATGTTCCTATGACCATTTTCTTAATTGTTTTGGGTTTGTTTTGGTTGGGTCTTTTCTTCTCTTGTGTTTCCTACTTAGAGAAGTTCCTTTAGCATTTGTTGTAGGGATGGTTTGGTGGTGCTGAATTATCTTAGCTTTTACTTGTCTGTAAAGCTTTTGATTTCCCCATCGAATCTGAATGAGATCCTTGCTGTGTAGAGTTATCTTGGTTGTAGGTTCTTCCCTTTCATCACTTTAAATATATCATGCCACTCCCTTCTGGCTTGTAGAGTTTCTGCTGAGAAATCAGCTGTTAACCTTATGGGAGTTCCCTTGTATGTTATTTGTCATTTTTCCCTTGCAGCTTTCAGTAATTTTTCTTTGTCTTTAATTTTTGCCAGTTTGATTATTATGTGTCTCAGTGTGTTTCTCCTTGCGTTTATCCTGCCTGGGTCTCTCTGTGCTTCCTGGACTTGGGTGGCTATTTCCTTTCCCATGTTAGTGAAATTTTTGACTCTAATCTCTTCAGATATTTTCTTGCATCCTTTCTCTCTCTCTTCTCCTTCTGGGACCCCTATAATGTGAATGTTGTTGCATTTAATGTTGTCCCAGAGGTCTCTTATGCTGTCTTTGTTTCTTTTCATTCTTTTTTCTTTATTCTGTTCCGCAGCAGTGAATTTCCCCATTCTGCTTCCAGGTCACTTATCCGTTCTTCTGCCTCAGTTATTCTGCTATTGATTCCTTGTAGTATATTTTTCATTTTAGTTATTGTATTCTTCATCTGTTTGGTCTTTAATTATTCTACGTCTTTGTTAATCATTTCTTGCATCTTCTCGATCTTTGCCTCCATTCTTTTTCTGAGGTCCTGGATCATCTTCACTATCATTATTCTGATTTCTTTTTCTGGAAGATGGCCTATCTCCATTTCATTTAGTTGTTTTTCTGGGTTTTTTCTTTTTCCTGTATCTGGTACATAGCTCTCTACCTTTTCATCTTGTCTATCTCTCAGTGAATGTGGTTTTTGTTCTACAGCTTGCAGGATTGTATTCTTCTTGCTTCTGCTGTCTGCTCTCTGGTGGATGAGGCTATCTAAGAGGCTTGTGGAAGTTTCCTGATGGGAGGGACTGGTGGTGGGTAGAGCTGGCTGTTGCTCTCCTGGGCAGAGCTCAGTAAAACTTTAACCTGCTTGTCTGCTGATGAGTGGGGTTGTGTTCCCTCCCTGTTGGTTGTTTGGCCTGAGGCGACCCAACACTGGAGCCTACCTGGGCTCTCTGGTGCGGCTAACGGCAGACTCTGGGAGGGCTCATGGCAAGCAGTACTTCCCAGAACTTCTGCTGCCAGCGTCCTTGTCCCTTGGTGAGCCACAGCTGCCCCCCGCCTCTGCAGGAGACCCTCCAACACTAGCAGGTAGATCTGGTTCAGTGTCCTATGGAGTCACTGCTCCTTCCCCTGGGTTCCAATATGCACACTACTTTGTGTGTGCCCTCCAAGAGTGGAGTCTCTTTTTCCCCCAGTGCTGCTGAAGTCCTGCAATCAAATCCCGCTAGCCTTTAAAGTCTGATTCTCTAGGAATTCCTCCTCCCATTGCTGGAGCCCAGGTTGGGAAGCCTGACATGTGGCTCAGAGCCTTCAATCCAGTGGGTGGACTTCTGTGGTATGTGTTCTCCAGTTTGTGAGTCACCCCCCAAGCAGTTATGGGATTTGATTTTATTGTGATAGCGCCCCTCCTCCCATCTCATTGCTGCTTCTCCTTTGTCTTTGCATGTGGGGTATCTTTTTTGGTGAGCTCTAGTGTCTTCCTGTCAATGATTTTTCAGCAGTTAGTTGTGATTCCAGTGTTCTCGACAGAGGGAGTGCAATTCTTTTTTTAGTTAAAAAGTAACCTTTTAGTTTTAACTTTTAATTCATGTTTTAATCTATGTATCTCAAACCTTCAACTCTTTTTCTTTTACAAAATTACTTTTGCTTCTCATCTTTATTTTTTCCTAGCTTTTTAAAAACTTTATCTATCTTGTGTTTACCATTGTTAGAACTTTAAGCTTCTTTCAATTTTTACTCAATTCTTTTTCTTTCAATATATCACCATTTTGTTGTTGTTGCTCTTTTCATCTTAATCTTAAAGCAAAATCAGTCCTCTTTGAATTAGTTTTTTAAAAATCCTCTTCTCTATTTCAATTTTTAATGTAAAAATTTTGAATTTTTATGATTATGAGATATGATTACAGAGAAGTTAGTATATAGAGTTCCTTTCCCATATACAGGAGACTTTGTTCATTTTCTTCCCATTATCTGACAGTGGAGTAAGCCACAGCTCCACTTTTTCCAGTGGATTTCTCCATCCTTTTAATGATAACTCTTAAAAACAATTAAAAACCTTTTAACAAGGAGATTAAGAATAATGGGTTAAATCCTAGCTGAACTAAAATTGTTTCTTAGAAGATTATATATTTGATACATATGAAATTATTTTTTCTAGATATTCACACCATAAAGTGGTTAAAATATAAATTTTTTTAAAATTCATTGCCCCTGGCATATCAAGCATAGGATTTTAAGCAAACAAATGTAGCACATCACAAGTGTTGTGATCATTCTGATAGATACTTATACAAATAGACATGGTAAAGATCACCAACTCAATGCTGCTACATAAAAAATACTCTTCTCTGGTCCTTTGAACTTCTTTACTATGATGTTCTTTGTAGAAAGTTAAGCTCATATCTCATATACTATTTTGCTTTTATCATTTAACATTGATTTTGAGCATTTTACCACTTAAAAGATGTTTTAAATGAATAATATTTCATTATATGGATGATTTGTAGTTTAAACATTTTCATATTATAGGACTCATCTTGTTTCAAAATCTTGCATGTAATTCACTTCACCTGATTATTACCTTTGCATACATATTAAAAAATGAAATTATTGGATAAAAAGATATAACCATTTTTAAAGGTCTTGTTACTTATTGCCAAAATGCATAATCACACCATGTAATGAATGTGTGACTGTCTTTTTTGTTTTAACCATACCATTATCAATTAGCCTCTAGTTCTGCTGCCTGAGATTGACCTCCCAGTCTGTTGTGCTCTATTGCCCTTGGCTATACTGGCTGATATATCCTCCTTTCTTTATCATCCTCCTTTCTTTATCACCCTCCTTGGCTACTTTAGAAGAAATTACTCCCTTGGGCATATGAGTAGATTTCTAAGTCTACTTCCTGCTGTTAGAAAGTTGGGAGTGCGAGATTGTTCTTATATTTGTAATAGTCTCAGTTCCTTTCAGTCCAAGTTGCTGATGCTTTTTTTTGCCTTATAGCTATTTCAAAAATATTGTAGTATCCTATTTATCTTGAATTCATCCCATGAGCCCAAAATCTATATCCACAATTCTTTTGGACATGACTCTGTGTAGACATAGTTCTGAGTTCTTTGGACAATGCTCGAAAATCCCAAGTCATGGTGACCCCAGAGTAAGAGTGGGAGGGCCCTACAAAGTTACACGGTGAAGGGCAAGGCTGTAGGGAGGGGTGAATACTTTGGGCTATTTTTGCCATCTAATACACTGTAGTGGAAGGAAACAATGGGTATCGGGGTGTAATGAGGAATCTGAGCCACAGCTGTACGTGAAATTCTTAAGCCATGAGCTATTTTCTTTTTAGAATTCTGTGTAAGTTGTTTCATATAATCCTAATATTTAGTATTGCAGATGACAAGTCTAGGGCAAGCCTGGATTTTATTCCTCTTAGATAACTATTTTTATGTTCACTCCTTTTCTTATTAACTTGCAATGCAAAAATTTTTATCTGTTTTGTTAATGTATATCTTTTGCATGGTTTAACATGAACCATAAAGGATGTTTTTAATATGTATACTCAGAAAGTTTGGAGAGGTTTAGAATTTTTTTTCCAAATTCTATCTTTATGAGAAGTTTCTTTTTTAAACTACAAATTCAATTTCTTTAATAGATACAGTTATATTCAAATTTTCTGTTTCTTATTTAGTGTACTTTGTGTCAGTCAAGGAATTTGACCTTATCATCTAAGGTGTTGAATGTATTAGAATAAGTTTATTCACAATATTTCCTCATTTTTCCTGTAATGTCAGCAGGATAAGTAGTGATGTCCATCTCTCTTTCATTCTCAATATTGGTTATTTTGGGGGGATAAATTTGCTAGGGATTTATCAATCTTATTGACTCATTAAAGAAAAACCAAATTTGGTTTCATTGATTTTCTTGACTGTATTTTTTCTATTTCATTATTTCTTGTCTTATCTTTCTATCCTCCCTTTTGCCTATTTCTGGTTTTGTTTGCTGTTTTTTTCTAGTTTTGTAAAGTGGAAGCTTAGATCATTGATTTGAGATTTGATTTTCTAACAGACATTTAATGGATATATTTCCCTTGAGGCAGTGGTTTTGCTGCATCTCACATATTTTGTATGTAGTGTTTTCACTGAGTGAAATGTATTTCAAAAATATTTTCCAAATTCTGCTGTGATTTGTTCTTTGCCTCATGGATTATTTGGAAGTACGTTGACAAATTTCCAACTATTTGGGGACATTTAAGGTGTCTCTATGGTTCTGTGTTCTAATTCACAGAACGTAGTACAGTTTTAACCCTTTGATGTTTACTGAGATTTATTGTGTGGTCCAGATTATTATCTATAATGGTGAATGTTTCCTGTACAATTGAAAAGAATTTGTATACTCCTATTACTGGGACATCTTTTTTCTCCTTCCTCCATCTTCTCTCTCTTTCTCTGTCTTCCTTTCCCCCCTCCCTCTTCTTCTTGTCATTAAAGTATTCTTTTTATTTTAGCTTTCAGTATTTTGATGTATCCTAGTGCATTTTTCTTTGTATTCACGTATTTATTCTGCTTGGGGTCCTGTGAGTTTCTTGAGTCTGTGGTTTGTTTTCATTTCTTAATTTAGGAAATTCTCAGCCATTATATCTTCATATATTTCTTCTGCTTTACTTTGTTTTTCTTCTCTTTCCTGGATTCCAATCATACATATATTTTAGGGCCTTTCATATTTTCCCAGGTTTTTGATGCTCTGTTCTTCTTTTTAAAAATTGCTTGTTACTGTTGTTTGTTTGTTTTTGGTATTTCAGTTTGGACCATTTCTATTTACATATCTCAGGTTAAGTGGTTCAAGTTCAGTGATTCTTTCCACTGCTATGCCCAGCTTTATAATAGTCTTTTTTTTTTTGGTGTGAGGTACGCGGGCCTCTCACTGCTGTGGCCTCTCCCATTGGATTAGGGGCACACCCTACTGTAGTGTGAATTCATATTAACTAAATACATCTGTAATGACCCTATTTCAAATCAGTTCAACTTTTGAGATATTGGGGATTATGTTTTCAACTTATGAATTTTTTAATTTTTGTTTAAAAAATAAAATAAATTTATTTAAAACAACAACAAAAAACAAAGATAGTATCCAGTTTAGAAGGGGTGTACTGGTCAGTTCTCTGTGTGTTGTTATTTGACAATTCAAATATTTGTTAGCCATAAAGTTCTGATCTAATGTCGTGACTACACATATGGACATCTACTGTACACACGTGCACACATTTCTGTTTAGGTCTTCATTATCACTGGGAGATGTACTCACAGTAGCCATCTCCAGTTGAGAGATACAGTACTTAAAGTTTTGATTGTTTGATAGAAGGTTGCCAAGAAGTCCAAGTTCCACAGGTTAGTTTTTTGTACAGAATCCTGCAGCCATATTTATTTAATGTGAAGATCCTCTTATCGTTGTTATACTTTCTGTCTCTGCACATGAGCAATTGATGGAAGGTCTTTGTCCTTCAAATCCAGGGGCACTTGTTGGCCACTCTGAGGATATTTTATCCACCATTGTTTTGTTATGCAGGTATCAACTTATGAATTTTTGAGGGGACAAAATTCAACCCATAAGAATAAATAAGAGAGTGCTGAACAGCTTTACTTGGTGTTCCATCCTCTCCTTTCACCGGATCCTGTACACCTGTATCACAAAGGGGTGACTTGCCTTGGCCCTTTAGCTGTGGCAGACTGCTATTGCTTGTTATTTAATGCAAGGCTTGTTTTGCCGGGGGTTGGTGGGGGGGCAGATGTGCTTCTTTGTCAGTCTTAAGCAGGCTTTGTTTTTCTGAGACTCAGGAGTGAGGCTTTCTCTGAGTTCCTGGTCCTTCACTCACCGCAGACAAATTCTATCTCATATATGGTGCAGAGTCTATAGGGCTGGTGTGTTCCTCCTCCTCTACCCACAGGGCAACCAAACTCTTCCCTGTGTTGGTAAGGAGTCTTGGCTGTGAGTGAATGTCCTGCTCTTACTACAGTAGTAACAGTTTTTAGTTTTGTGTCAGTGCATGTTCTAGGCCTGAGCAGATTTCCTGCCTTTGCCCCAGTGGCAGATGGCTTTGTTACTGCAGAGTGGAATTGGGAGGAAGTGGCAAGTTTTCTGTCCCTCCCTCAGAGGCATCCAACCTTTGCTGGAACCAGGGAATAGAAGAGGATTTTGTTCTACTCCCACATAAATATAGCCCCCTAAAAATAGCTTTAGCTTCCACCAAAATCAGTAGCAGCCTATCTTTGCCTTGGACCTGGTGAAGTCCAAGTTGGTGTTCAGCTTTTCCTGTCAAAGCAGGGTTAGGTCCCAGACAAGAGTGGATTTTTTGCCACTCCCTCAGAAGCAGCTTGCTTTTGTTTTGTTTCAGAAAACGGTCTGGTGGGTTTTTGCCCTGTCCCCCACCAGCAGCTGATCATCATTTTGCATTTATACACAGCCTGCGTCATTGATGTGCTTCTCTAAGTATGAATATTCCACTCTCAATACTCCTTCCAAGCCTGTGCCACAAGGGGAACTCATTCATTTCTCTTGCCCTGTACCCAGTCTTTCTCATGAACACCTGGTGAAGGCCTATAGAAAAGAGCTGCTGGATAGGGGCAAACTTACCTTGTATATGAGGCTCCCATGTAATCTACACCATCACTAGGGCCCACGGAAGTGTTCATCTCCCATTAGAATTAGGTTTACCTTATTACGTGGTAACCTCAGCTCCCTGTTGAGTTAAAAAAAAAAAAAATCCAGATTTTTCTCATTGTTAGGGTTGGAGTGACATTCTGCTGCAGATTTACACATCTTAAGTGTTAGTAGAACTCTTTCTAATTATATCTTGAATTATTCTTCAATCCAATATTTCTGGTACTTTCCCCAGAAGCACCTATTTTTTTCATTTCAGGTTTCTATTCTCTGTCTTTCATAGTTCTTATATTTTCTTTTATAATTTCTCCGTGTCCATTTCCTCCGTGTTATCTACTCTAGATCTCTGCAGATTATTTCCTGCAAATAATTTTCTTACTGTTTCAATGGGTATTTTAAGATTGAATTTTCAGCCTTCCTCAGGACAGACAGCTAGCATTTTAGTCCAGAGCATCTCAGGTGTTGGCTCTCCTTTGTGTATTACACTTCCTGCTTCCTACTCTTCTTTCATAGCAGATCTCCTTATAACCTATTGAGGACAATGAAGAACATTTTCTAATATTTCTTACGGTTACACTACAGAATCTTTCCTGATACAGTTTTCATTTGAATTTCAGGCTGATGTTCTTTTTTTTTTTTTTTTTGCGGTACGCGGGCCTCTCACTGTTGTGGCCTCTCCCGTTGCGGGGCACAGGCTCCGGACACACAGGCTCAGCGGCCATGGCTCACGGGCCTAGCTGCTCCGCAGCATGTGGGATCTTCCTGGACCGGGGCACGAACCTGTGTCCCCTGCATTGGCAGGTGGACTCTCAACCACTGCACCACCAGGGAAGCCCTGAAGTTCTTTTTATTCTGCATTGTAAGACAGTTTTTTTCATTGTCCGCAAATTTTGTTTATTTTGAAATTATTCTTTGTTTAGAACGGACTTATTTACCCAGGAAGCATGTGTGTGATCTACAGTTTTGCTAAGTGTTCTTTGCAATCTTGGTAGATTTGCCATCTCGTTGCCGTGACAAGAAGGCAAATTATATTATGAAAATTCTAGTGTAATTTCTAACAAGATTCTGATAAAAGGAAATAGGAATGAAGTATACTAGGCAATACCAAAGAGTATCCACACTAATAAGTATAGATCTGCTGCCTTTTGATTAAGAAATTGATTGTGGATTGGAGCCACTTTCCACCTACTTCCAAGAACAGTTGTTTGCTTTGTTTTGCAAGACAGAGGAAAATATGGTTAAATTAATTGAATTTGTCCATGTAGCTTCATGGCTTTTGTTACTTAAAGTTTCTCTTTAATTTTGGCAGTAAGTTTATGACTTGGTTTTAACATTATTGTATAAAACTATGTTATCCTCTCCATTTATGGGCACCTAGGAGGAACTTTAAAAAGTCGGATCAGAGACTACTACTGGTCAGACTCCATTTTTAAACTGAAAACCTTACATGGAATTTTCAGACAATGACATATATTCTACAGTCATCATATTGATGCTGAAGTTGGCAATTTTTGATAAAGCAAATAAACAGCTGTTTGTTACTGATACGACATAAGAGGTGTGCAGTACTTAATCATTAAACTGCATCTGTGGTTTAATCAATTGTTGTCACATATTTATTGAGTGCCTACCAGGCGGTCTGAGTTATCAAACCTCCACTGTGGCATCTCACTATGAATTTCAGAGCTTTGATATTTGACAGAGCATTCTTTAAGCAGCCATACTTAAATTTGGCTTTTAAGCTGTTACCTAGTTATATAAAATATAACTTTTGTCAATTTTAATCTGTGTTAGGAAAGAACATCTAAATTAAAATCAAACAGAAATGGTGTGCTCATTTCCCTTTCAGTTTTTCTCCCAATGTTACAGATAATTTACCCTCTAAGTCCAGAAGATACATGGCATAGCTCTGTGCTATGATGCTTAGGTTATCTTTTCTGCATTTTTAGGGACAGTCTAACTGGATGTGAGTTCTTTGAGTTCTGATTGGGGTTTGCTGGAGATAGCAATGGGGTACTGAAATCTTGGTGAAAAGCAGTTCCGGAAAATACTAAACATTCTAGACTCTTAATCATAAATTGAAGCAATGTGATAGATATGGGAGCTCCCAGAATAGAAAAAAAATCTCTCATGTGAAAACCTTCATGGTTTAGAGTTTGAGGTCACTGAAGTGGGATTGGGAACTAAGAGCTGTTAAGTAAATACCTTGTCCCCAATTTATTAGGTACTAGTACCTACACACCCACTTCTCCATTTCCCACTCTTTTAAACATGATTAATATGGAGTATGGAGAGTTTAATAACTTATACTATCAATTGGTAGAGTCATATGTCGCACTTAGGTCTTTATGGGTACAAATCCTGTGTTCTTTCCCCTCTATATTCTGCTTACAGTGTGTAAGATATCATTTAGGTTTTGGAGTTACAGAGGTCTTGTTTGACTCTTCAAGGTTTAATGTCTAGTTAGGGGATTTGGATACTTCAATTTAAACAGCAAATTTGTATTAAAGATAGTCCATGAAAGAGGTCATTCCAATAAGGGGGAAAACTTCATAGGAGAAAATATTCATGACTGGGACAGTTGAGTATATAGTTATGATTTGGAGGAAGTAATTAAGATATGTAATAAGTATTGGGCTGGCCTGAAAGTCTCAAGAGTGGATTCCAACACTAAGAAACAACAACAAAAAATATTTAGAATTATAAGTTAAAATTATAAGTCAAAACAGAAGCATATAATATCATATTGACATCACCAGAGCTAAGGAAAAACAAAGTCTTCTTCTCTCTTATTTATGTTTACACTTGAGATCTATAGCCATGCAATTGCTTTTTGAACATTTAGTTAACATGGTAAACAAAATTTGGAGCAGCCTAAAAGTGCCAGATATGTGGAAGCTATTTAAATTACATTAAAAGGTCACTTAACACTTGTGGCTTACAGGATTTCAGGAGTGAAGTGTACTGGGTACCATCTTCACCTGGCATTCATATGGACATCAACAGCCTAATCCTTTTACAAGGTTACAAAATACTTTTGATGTTCTGCACAAGAGGCAGTTATTATCTGTAAACATTTTTAAACTTTCAAATATTTATTGCTCAAGGAAAAGAATAAGAAGAATACTTTAAGAAAGGAGGTGAGGGGCTTCCCTGGTGGCACAGTGGTTGAGAGTCCGCCTGCCGATGCAGGGGACACGGGTTTGTGCCCCGGTCCGGGAAGATCCCACATGCCGCGGAGCGGCTGGGCCCGTGAGCCATGGCTGCTGAGCCTGCGCATCCGGAGCCTGTGCTCCACAACAGGAGAGGCCACAACAGTGAGAGGCCCGCGTACCTCAAAAAAAAAAAAACAAAAACCTCGAGTTTGACTTTAGAATTTAAGTCCACACACTCAGCAATGTTTATTGCTCTTCAACAGCTCTGTAGGGTTAAAAAGTTTACTTTTACTTAAGTTAAGTTCTCTATTGTCCAGAAAATATTTAGATTTCCAGTTATAATTTCACTGAGTTCTGCATTTCATTCTTCCAAATTTTGACTTAATGACAATAATGCAAATAATGGTAAATATATTTAATTTAATTATATTTTCTAAACAAAGTATTTTTATAATTATCTTTTATTCTAATATATTCTTTTCCATTCTTTGATGGTTTATTTATGCTTATCACATATGCAGTCTTCCCTTATGTGAGATAGAAAAAGGTAAATTTAAAAAGGTCATAGATGTGATATTGTGGGAAAATGACATGATGTTCCACTTTTTCTTTTATTATTTTAATAATTGGAAGATAGCATGACTTGAAAGAGAAGAGAAACATACACAGAAAAGTTTTTGCTAGGTTGTAGCAATACAACACCAAAATAAGTAGTAACACATTCAAGAAACCTATTGATCTCTCCACATGATGTCACATGATAATATTGATAGCTTTTTTTTTCACTAAATAATCTGTTTTCTGTTTACAGGCATAATAGCTTCTATGTTATAAAGAACTGGTGTAAATATCCTTAACTGATAATAATTATGTCTAAATATAACTAAAGTTCAGTCAGTCAAATCAATTTTATTTTTCTTTAAAATTTTATCAAACATTAAGTCTAAAGATCCATTTAACATTTAAAAATTTTTCCACAGCTTATTTTATATATACATCATGGTCATATTCTAAGATCCATTCAATAAAAAGATTACTTTCCTATTTGCATTAATCCTTTCAATAAGTTTTCATACCACATATTATCACCTTCCTTAATTTTTTTCTCAGTTATACACATGAAGCAATTAGCTTGGAGTCATGAAAAAATTTATATATCCAAAATCACAATCTAAGGAAGCTCTAAGAAAAGAATAATCCATGCAGCCTACAAATGAGTTAAGTTGTCTAATTTGAAATGCATGCTGTAGAATTTGGCCAAAACAGAGCAAGCCAAAATTTTCTTGGAAGAAGCTCTCATAACCTCCAGCTATTTTGCATTATCTATGATCACAGTCATTTCTGAAGAGAATGTGTGAATTTCGTTCTTAAAAATGTAGATTGATATGTTCAGATCCCAGTAGGTACAGGGAGGGACTGAAGCAAAGGATCCAGTTAAGAGCAATGGTGACTTGACCAGTTCTCCACACATTCAACCCATATTGTGCTTTATTTCTGGAAATAATATTACTGGTAACAACACAGAATGGTAGTGGGGATTATGAATTTTATTATGATCCTACTTGGTTTTCAAGTTCATGATGATTGTTAAATTTCAAGTGTTTATGAAAAATTACACATCCTGTGTCATCCACTGAGTCCTTTGTGTTGATTTGAATCTTTTTCCAGGATTCCTGATATCAGGTCAGTCAGCAAATCTTCTTCCTTCTTCATTAGGAATGTCTCTGAATTCTTCCCATCATATAATCAGCAATTTTTCTGTTATTACACTAGTGAAGGTTGTTGTCACCATAAGTCTAGATTACTCAAGTAGGTCCCCAAATAGTCTCTTTCTACATGGTAAATTTAGTCCTTGGTCCCAGTTCTTCACTCCCTCCCTAAGTTACAATTACAGTGCCACACCCTTTGCCACATGCCTTTGCAGTACTACTAGAATGTGCAAAGTATATGTTTCCACCCTACTGATCTTGAGCTTGGACATTGACTTGCTTAGGCCAGTGGAATGTGAGGCAGAATGACAAAAACTAGTTCTGAGCTGAGGCCTTGAGAGTCAGCAGGTGTTTCTGCTTGTGCTTGTGTCATTGCCAAGAGAAATGTCCCTGGTAGACCGTGATCCCAGAATGAGACATCGTGGGGCCTGGGGACCTGAATCCAACTTGCAATCTATAGCAAGCCTAGACAACTGGCAACCTGAAGGCCAAGTGCTTCAACTGATTTGCAAAACTATGAAAGACAAGGTATAAATGTCCATTGTTGTAACCCACTGATATTTTGAGGATCTTTGTTGTATAGCAAAAACTCAGCCTTTAGGCTCTCTTTCCTCTGTTTGATAGAATGCACCGCTGCCAGTTTTAACCTCTATAATACCACTGGAACTCTCCATTTTACTGCTCAAATGTTTTCTTGTTCCCAGTCACCTAATGAAAAATCCCAACATTTTAACCTGATCATTCACAACCTGGCTACTACTTACCTTTCCTGGCTTATCTTTAAATACACCTAAAAATGCACTTATTCATTCCAGCACACTGATGGATTCATTGCTTCAAAAGCATTTATCATCTATTTCCTGGTTTATCCTGTAGCTCATTACTTTTTTTTTTTTTTGCGGTACGCGGGCCTCTCACTGTTGTGGTCTCTCCCGTTGCGGAGCACAGGCTCCGGACGCGCAGGCCCAGCGGCCATGGCTCACAGGCCCAGCCGCTCCGCGGCATGTGGGATCTTCCCAGACCGGGGCACGAACCCGCGTCCCCTGCATCGGCAGGCGGACTCTCAACCACTGTGCCACCAGGGAAGCCCAAACTCGAGGTTTGAACCCTTCCCACTGGAGCTGAATTTACAGCTTAACCTTGATATTCCCTTATAAAGAGAGGTGAAATGCAAAAGTGGTGAAGCAGAAATTGATTGTCATCAGAATGTCAATAAGCGTTACATTTACACAACATGAATAGGGCCTATAAATTCTTAAAACTCACCATGAATCAAAATATGAAGCTGGGGTTTAGAAAGAAAGACATAAAAAGGAATTCTACATTTAAAAAGCAGTTATATTTTTCCTTGAGTCCTTGGCAGCTTCAGTGGTCAGCAATGGAAACAGTGATAGATATAACAGAATCTGCAAAGCTGCGGTGCTTCTAAAGTGGTGAGAGATTGGATTCTTTAAAAGGATGAGAAAAATGTAGATGTTTGTTTGTTTTGTTTAAAATGTCCTCAAACTAACACAACAGAGACTACTGCAGTTGACATAGTGGTTGAATATCAAATTTGTCATTTTTGTGTTGGACCATAAATTGCTTGTCTTATTTCAGAGCATTATATTTCTCCCTATATTTTATAATTTTTATCACTGTTAAACTCTCAGGTTTTCAAGATATAAGATTACATTTTGTTCTTTAAGTAATTAAAGAGAAATACAACATAATGTCAAGGAAGAAATAATAGTATTTTTATTATTTATTGCCTGAAAAATGCCTATATATTTTTTCCAAACTTCCTAAAATGTATTGTTTCAAAATTAAAAAAAAAAAATCAGTCATTAAAGAGATTCAAGTTCCAAAGTGATGAATCCAGTGAGAGAAAATGAAAATTCAGCAGTCTCTGAGCAAGCTATCAGATATAAAATATTCTAAAAATACTTTTTGTTTTTATTAGCTTCAAATATGTGAAAATTATGGAGTGAAAAATATATACATATATAAGAAATAGAAACTATTTTAGATATGAACATGTGAAAAATTTTATAAGAAAAGATCAGCATAATTTAGCTGTAGTCATACAGAATTCAGCCAAAATTAAGATTTTGCTAGTCACTGCTTACATGACTATGTGTTGGTTACCATCCTCCCTTAGACCTAATTTCCACATCTCTTAAATGAGGGAAATAAAAAAAATTAATGGTTTTAATCTGATGATGGAATTAGATCATATGTACAGATAACTTAGTTCTAGAGTATAATGCTTGGCACATAGTGAATTAATGATCGGTTATTGTTATTATTGTTATATTATTCTCATTGCAGAATACACTGAGTGCCAATCCCTAACACCTGAGGCCTGATAATTTGCAGACCATAGCATTAATTTTGATGACTTAGTTCAATTATTCTATGTAACTTTTCTAGCTACTTAAAAAACATTAACTTATTTACACTATATCTCTAGGTGATTTTATTTATGATTCTATGCTAGTGCTTTTATATTTTTATCTCAGGGCTAAAGTTTTCCTTTAAGTTCCAAACTCACATTCAACTGCATATTTGATATATCAACTTGCATATATCTCAGGTGAATGTTCAAAATTGAACTCTTGATCAGATTGATAAACTGCTTTCCCCCAAAAGCACCCCCCCCCAACACACACACACAAATACCAAAATCACTAATCAAGCAACTGTTCTAGTTACGGTGGCTGCATAACAAATAACTCCACAACTTGGTAGGTTAAAGCACAATGACATTTATTTTTCTCACAAGTCTGCCTTTTAGGTAGGGCTTGCTCGTGATAGCTTGTCACTGCTGCAATTGGTGTCAGCTGGGATCCAGAACGACCTCAAGGCCCCTCCGCTATGTCAGGTGGTTGGTGCTGGCTTTCAGCTAAGACCTTAACTGGGGCTGTTGGTTAGAGCACCTTGCTTCCTAGGTAGCCTTCAGTTCCTTACAACCTGATGGCTAGCTTCCAAGGATGAGCCTCCTGAGAGTGAGATTGCCTTTTATGACCTAGCTTCAGAAGTCAGGTAACATCCCTTACCTTGCATTCTTATTTGGTAATGTAGCCAAAATGATCCAGCTGGGTTCAAAGGAGGGGAGATAGTCTCCCTAGCTAGAGGTAGAAGTGGATGTAGGACCAGAAATATTGCATTGCCATTTTTTGGGGAAAATATTGATATAATCTGCTACACTGACCAAGTAACAAAGTACCATTCCTTTATCAGTCATTCGAATTTGAGCAAATGTCTCTGTCATCTTTCTATCTGCTCAAACCCCAAACCAAGGAATCAGCATTACTTTATTCTTTTCTTTCACTCTCACATCAGTAAGTCCAGCTGGTATTATCACCCATATCATTAATCTTGAATTCCCTTCCTCCTATCCTTTTGCTTTGTCCCTACCAATCCCAACGTATTTTTTCCTTTTCCTAAAACTCACCAGTAAACTCCTAACACACAACCTGCTACTTTTTTGTCCTTGCCCAATCCTTTCTCCACATATATTCGTTACCCTTAATAAGAGAAATTAGCTGATATCACTTCCTTGGTTAAAACAGCCACACATAAACTTTTCTTATATGGAAATATGATATGGGTATATGAATCATTCCAATCGTGAGAGTTGTGTATGGTGGAAAAGAGTAACAAATATGTCTCAATCACCTTTGATTGTTTAAAGATTAGTGGAGTTTATATTCAGTTGCTTTCTGCCTTGAGATGATAAATAAAGAAAAGATTAGCTGTGGTTTTTTAAACTCCCAGAACATCATATGTTTTATTCTTATGTCTCAAAAAGTATATTATTGTTTTCTTCCATAAATGAATATATGGGCCATAAACTCTTTTTCTTTCCTTAATCACCATTTTGGATTAGGTCCTAGAGCTCTAATTTTCTATCTATTAAATGTTTCCAGCATATAATTACATAAGGCAAACAACCATCTTGAAAAGACACAGACTGTTTATACATTATTTACTATTTCTATTATGCAGCTTCATGTTCATATAAAATACATTTTTATATCAACTGAGGATAAAAAGTAATAGGATTTTAGATAAGTTAAAAATGCATTTCTCAATATCCTTTGTATTCTATCTGCTTTTCATGCTTGATTTTCCTTACACTCAATAGTACTTCTACCCAATAAAAATGATCTCTTCACATATAATCTATAATCTGTAATCTATAATACAAAATATATAACATTTATATATATTTATCCACACACTTCTTTGACAAGAATTTTAAATTGTTACATTTTTTTCTTTAGCCATTGCATATTTTATGTAATGAAATTCACACAAGGAGCTTGAAAACAGTGTAATTTATATTTTATAAAGGCTTATTTTTCTTTTATTTTTTCCTTTGCTAGTGGCAGTCTTCATAGTGACAGCTTTTATTTTTCTTCCAAACTTTGAAAGAGCATGTATTGTGTATACCTAGGGCATAAATGTATGCCTTTAAGCAATATGTGGATGGTTTTTTTTTTTTTTGGATGGTTTTGCTGGATCAAAAACTGGACAGATATGCTAAATTTACTGGTAGGAT
The DNA here is from genome assembly GCF_039906515.1 of Pseudorca crassidens. NCBI lineage: Eukaryota > Metazoa > Chordata > Mammalia > Artiodactyla > Delphinidae > Pseudorca > Pseudorca crassidens. The sequence goes on from NC_090299.1 coordinate 81,171,650, forward strand.
TTTACCTCTTTTCAATTCACAGTATTCTAATATTTCTTTAGCAACTTCATGAATTTGTGGATTATTTTAGTTTAATAGGAGGTATTTTACATTTAAGTTATTAATATAATAAACAACTTTTGGGGAAGTGTTCTTACTTTAATAAAGCTTTTTCTTTAGAGTAGTGATTTTTAAAAAATCTGATGTTTTATCCCGTGTATTTCGGACTTTTTTCTAATGACCTCAACTCTGAAACATTATTTTTCAAATTGGTTTGCATTAAAAATGATCATATCAAAACCTTACATTTCATAGAAACTTTTTTAAAAGTGAGAAATAAATACCCTTCCCAAGAGATAACTTCCTGAATTTATTAGAAAAAATGATAAAATACAGGACACACTTCACATTGTATAATAATGTATGTGAGAAAACTTTCACCAATGAAATTATTCAATATCTTTACTCTAGATTTTTCTTGCAGTTGAGATATAATTGACATATAACATATTAAGTTCAGCTGTACAATGTAAGATTGTAACTGTTGGATTTTTGATATTCCTCTTTACTGATTTCATCCTACATGTCCACATAACGTGTTCTGAATTAGAAACAAATTTTTTTGTTAGGTGTTTCATGGTAAATAATAGTATCATCCATCATCCATGTGTTCTGTCTTTATCCTTGGGACTGTAAGATGGAAGCATGTTATTGTTCCAAGGGAAGAAGAGCTTGACCTGCATAGTGAGGGGTGAGGAAAAATGATTGTTCTATGTTTATAAAGGGCCAAGACACCTTCTCTTCCTTTCTTTTCTTTCCCTCTTGGAATGGTATCTTCTTACTCTAGCCCTTTGCTCTGTAAATAAAATTTCTCCAGGAAACAGATAACCCTTGTGTCTGGTTTACAACCTAGAGAAGTCTCCAAGTTCCTGGGCCTCATTCCTCCTTGAAATTAAAATACTTAAGATAACCTTTGCAGTTTTCCTGCCACCTTGGGGGCTTAACCCAGAGTCCTACTCCTGGCCGTATCCACTATTCTTTTGAATTAGAGCAATTAACTAGACAAATGGCTATAGATCTAATTCTCATAGTATGTCAACTTGTTACCAGGAGACTAGGGATTTTTATCTGAACATTGAGAAATCTAGGAAAGTTTTATTTCCCACAGTAACTTAATCATTGAAGTGATATCTCATCACTTTTATCATATTCTATTAGAAGAAAGTCACAGGTTCCAGCCACACTCAAGGAGAGAAGCTTATATACGGCATAAGTACTGGATATCAGGAAGTGGTGCTATATTTGGGTGCCACCTGAAAGTCTACACACCACAGCCACCTTTGAAGACATCAAATAGTTTGAAAGTAAATACAGCTAAAAATAATCATATCAACTTATATTTGCAACAATAAAGTTTAAAAATCTAGTTTTATATCAACATTGCCTGGAACAGAAATTTTGGCTCAATCTGTGTAAAAAATTCCCAAACTGTTGAAAATTTATTAGACCAATAATGAATCCACATGACAATATTTTATATTTGGGCTACCTCACATTCAGTTTTAATTGGTTTGCTTTAAAAAGTCTTGTTACCATCTTTCTAAAATCAATAGAGTTTTTTTAAATTAATGGTAAACTGTACCTTACACGAGTATAACAGTTTATAAGGTGCTTATTCTCCTCATAACAATGTGAGGAATACAAGGATTTTTAATTACAGTTTGCCTTCAAGGAAATTGAATCGAAGAGAGATTTTCTAAGTTACTCTAAGTTGCTCTCCTGCTACCAAGGCAGGGCCAGGTGTTTTAACCCAGGTTTCCCAGTATCATCAAGGTTACTTCATATGTATCTCATAGTTTTTTTGTTTTGGTTGTTTTTTGTTTGTTTACATTAAAGAGATCAAAAAGGAAGGGGCACTGAAAACAATTTTTTGAGAAATATGTATTTTTCACGTTATCATTTCCTCCCTTCCTTCCTTCCTTCTCCTTCCTTCCTCTCTCCCTCTCTCCCTCTCTCCCTCCCTCCTGTCTTCCTTCTTATTTCAATATAGCAATCTTCCTAAAGCTATGAAAAATTAACTTCTTGTGAAAACTGTGTTACTTTTATCCTTAATATTGATAGGCTTGTTTGTTAGCACTTTTTCTTAAAACTACCAAGTGTGTGCTAGAAAATTAGAATTTTATTGAGGACTCTCTTTACATTAAATTATTAAAGTGAAAATTAATGTATAGAAATAACATGTTTCATGAGGCTAAGCATGTACTTTTGTATAAGTTTTCTCATTTGGTTATTGAGAGTCCATCTAAGAGCTCATCAAACTGTAATAGCCAATCTGGATATCAGCAGTGAGAACAGACAAGTAAAGCACAGAACATGATCTTATTTAAAACTGAAGTACAGTTTATTGAAAAGCTACAGTCCATAGAATGTCATCAGGTTTCACCACTAGCACTCCTGTGGTCAATGAATGAAAATCAGAAAAGAATAGTCCTGCTTAGTAATCTAGTAAATTCTAGGTCACCTGAGCTGGCTATGAAATTTCTCTGAAATATGAAAAAGAATGTATTTTATACTTTATAGTCTAATAGGTAATTAGATAATTGCTCCTTATGGTATAGACCAATTTTGAAATCAGCATTTTAAGAATTGTTTTGGATGGCATATACTTATTTTTCATCTTTGTTTATTGAAGAGCTGAAGTCTAATTTCTGGGTAACATTATCAGTATTTACTGAATTCAAAGCATATTTTTTACTAGACTAGCACAGATAATTTTATGTTTTGCAATATTCTGGACTTAGAGGCTCTTCTTTAGTGGTTTAATTTTCTTATCTGTTTAATTTGGGGTAAACTTCAAACTGTCTAAAATCCCTTTAGTTCAAATATTTACTGATTTTTATTCTGTTTACCTTTTGAAATCAGTGCTTGTCAGTTTCATGTTATCCTTGTTTTCTTCCCCTCTAAGATTACTGGAATATTGGTAATTGTGTTTTCCAGGGACAGTTATATGGCACTGCAAAATTAAAAGTAGATTGTATTTTAAAATATATTAGGCATAAAAGTTTAGGAAAAGTAAACCAGGTGGATTCTAATTTTAATTGATTTATTAAGAAAGAAATTAAATACTTTGACCTCCTTTTTATACATAAAAGTCCATAATTCATTTGTTCCTATAAGATAATTCAGGGATATTATGTTGATTTATCCAGACAGCTCCTTCCCTTCATAGGAAAATATAGCAAGTTTTATTGTCTCCAACTCCTCTGGTCATGTGACAGTCACCAATGACCTCCTTGTTGTCAAATCCATGGGCATTTCTCATTCTTTGTCTTACTTGACTTCTCAGCATTATTTGATTTATGTGATGTTAAAAATTGACTGATTTATTTGTGTTAAAAATAGTCTTTAATTTAATTTCATGATATGTTCTTTAACTTTGGGTTTTTCTTTCTTCATTATGTTTTCTTCTATGTCTCTTTTGCTGGCTATTTCTTTTTCATCGAGCCTCAGGTCTTTGCACTGTGGGGTTTTTGTTGTTGTTGTTTGTTTGTTTCTTCTCTCGGGCTAAATACGCTTACTTTGTCTAAATCTTGTCATCTCCCTGACTTTGGAAACCATTTATACGCTTACCTCTATCCAAAATGTATCACCAGCTCTGGTTTCACTTTTGAGTTTCAGAACCCATAAGTAACAATCTACTATACATCTACATTTGGATATCTCTTGATCATCTTGGTCCTAAGATGACCAAAATTAATTTTTTCTTAACTCTGCAAGTAAATTTGCTCCTCTTCCAGTATTCAATATTTCAGTAAATGACACCACCACTCACTAGTTGCTCAAGGAAGAAAGTAGGACAACCCTCACATATAACTGAACGCCACATCCTGCCAATTTTGCCTCAAAAATAATACCTCAAATATGACAATTTATCTCCATCTCCACCCCACCACCGTGTTTTAGTCATTTTGCCTTATCTTCTATAGCAATTGCTCTCCTACTCTTGCTCCTAACCAATCCAATCTGCTAATAGCAGCCAAAATAATCATAAAATATAAATCAGGTGATGTCACTTATCTGATTAAATTTTTCAATAGCTCTGCATTGCATTCAAGAGAAAACAAAAAATCTTTCACCTTGCCCTCATGATACCTTTCTAGTTTTATCTCCAGTCACTCTCAGTATCACTTACTCTTTCCACATTTGCTTTCAGGCCACCTTGGCTTTTAGGCCTTTATAATTTCATCTCGCATTGCTTGAAGCACACCTATTAGTTGACTCCCTCTACTCCGTGCTCCAAATACTTTTGCCAAGCTATTCATACTCTTTAATGAGGTTTTGGCTTAAACGTCAATTTCTCAAACCAACTTTCCATGATTCTTTAATCTAAATAAATTCCTTTTTTTAGTAATCTCAGAGCATCAATTTCCTTTACTTCATATACAGTATCAGTTTCTAAGCATGACTATTTATTTCAGTGATTATCTATATGCTTTCTCCTTTTACTGGACAACAAATAATAAACTTTGTTTCTCTTTTTTTTTTTGCGGTACGCGGGCCTCTCACTGTTGTGGCCTCTCCCGTTGCGGAGCACAGGCTCCAGACGTGCAGGCTCCGCGGCCATGGCTCACGGGCCTAGCCGCTCCACGGCATGTGGGATCTTCCCGGACCGGGGCACGAACCCGTGTCCCCTGCATCGGCAGGCGGACTCTCAACCACTGCGCCACCAGGGAAGCCCTGTTTCTCTTTTGCTTACATTTTATCGCTAAAGTTTAGTACAATAAGTAGTACATAATGAGGGATAGTTTGATGCAATAGCTTCCCAAAATTTCATTTTTCCAAAATAATATTGTGCATGTTTATTTGCATTGTTCTTGATAACTCCTGGATTATCTCTTTTACCTCCTATTGTTCTAAAGCCCATCTTATCTCAACAGGATGTGCTTATCAGTTCTTCTTCAAAGCACTTCAGATCACTTTGGTGACCCTCTGTTGTGGAGACATGCAGTGCCTGTGAAATAACATTGTCAAGCTTCATTACTTTATAATTTATTTTTCCACTTTAATATTCCGTAACCTTGTCTACAATAAATTTGTCTAGAATAAATTCAAACATATATATTCAAGCCTCTTCTATAATTTCTTCCTAGAATTTTTTTTTTACAAACTTGAATTCCCATGGTTTTCTAATTTATCTAATAATTCTTCTTTACTTTTTAATAATTTGAATTTAATAATGGCCATAGTAGCACAATAGTAACTGTTAAAATTTCCATGATAGTTTTCTATTTCAAGAACTCCTTTAATCATACATAAAGAGAATGCTTCTTTTTCCTAAAACTGCAGGAGATCTGAACTCAGCTTTTGTGTATCTTTTTGTTACGAAAGGAGAGCAAAAATGGTTAAAGGATCGTAACTTTACTTTGCCAGAGTGGGAACCTCAGCGCAGTGAGAATTTATGTAGGAAGTTGACTACCAGAGCTGAACACTAGGTTTGATTTCCTTCCCTACAACAAGAAAAAATGTATTTTGGGGGTGGCGGGGTGGGAAAGAGCATTTAATTGAGATCATTAAATGCTAGGTATGCACCAGGTCTTTTTTTTTTTTTATTGATACAATATTGTTTCGTTCCAGGAAGGTATCAGAGATGCTAATTATCAAGCCATTAGTTTTTATGGGCAAGAATGAAAAGATCATCAAGTAGGATGGAAAGTGAATTACTTGCTACATATCATATAACACAATTCATTCAGCCAGTTTATATTTGGTGGCTTTGTCAATAGTTATGTGAAAAGAGTTAATTCACCACCATAGCAGGCAGATTCCTTAAACTATTTTTCTTCTTTTCACAGACAGTTTTGTGTAATGTGGTGTTACTTACTAAATCAATTTGGAGAGACTCCATAGGGAGAAGGAAAAAATAAATATATACACAATTACTTTGTGGGGGGGAGATGAAAAATAATTAGGTTTGAGTATGATTAAACTTTTTGTTGTCAATGTGTATATACATTTATTTGCAGTTTCTTTTACCAAAATCAATCATACTTTTAAAATAGGAGCTGTAAGATACCCAAATAGAAGTGAGTCTTATAGTGATGGGATTTTATAAGTGGTGCCACATTTCTTTTTGCTCACTTGACTTTAAAGCTCATAATACATTTAATCCAATTGCCTACATAATAAGATACTATTAAGGATTTTTTAAAAAGAAAAACTCTTGTCTTATTTCTAACAAATAGATTCACAGAGAATAACCAATTATACTCTATGATGGGACATATACTTATTTAATATACATTATTATAAGAATAAATATTCAAAATAAATAAAATCATTGTTCACTGTATTCTGATAGTCAAATTACAATTCTTAATAAATGAAGGAAAACCATATATATTCTGAATCAGTCAAGATTTTCAATTTTTTTGCTGAATATTTTTCAATTATGACCATTTGTGCTGTATTCATTATGGGCAGTTGCTTGCTGTTATCTCACTCTCAGCGCACTTCTGCGTAATTCCCTCTAGTGGAGCCTCTTGTGCCTACTCTGTCCAAGGAGCTCTGCACAGCTTCGTGCTTGATTCATCTGTTAGGAGTGTCAATATTGTCAAATACATTAATCCTTGGGAGTGTCAATATCATCAAATATTTTATCCTTTTGTTTCCATACCCTGAATTCTCTCCCATTTTTCTATGCTGGGCTCTTCTTCCTAGCCATAGTTAACAGTCTTCCCTTTGCAACCAAGGTCAGAACACCTAAAATCTCCTTGACTGTGAAGCATTAACTTGCTACTTGTGTTTCAGGCTGAAAAAGAATCACTCATCCTACCGAATCATTATTACTCTGTTTCTGTCTTCCTACTGAAAGCAATGCCCAGGTGTTAACTGTTCAGTCATTTATTACGCAGTATAATGAAGACAACCAATATATATCATGTCTAAGTTTTCTTTAAATTTATAAAAATCTGTGCCTTTATGACATAAATGACATGACAAAGCCTTTAAAAATTCCCAATTAGTAGTAGAAAAATACAATTTTATTTTTGGTTTAACTTTTTAATTTCCTTACATATTCTATAAAAATGACAGTTACTTATAAGATGCATATATATGTGTGTCTATATATATATGATATATAGTTGATTAAACCTGTTAGAGAATTGAATACTTTAATATCATAGAACAATCAAACAATGAAACTATCTTAAAAATAAAGTTACAATGGTTTCAAATGTCACTCAAATTAAATATTTCTAAATAAATACTGATTATTAGGAGTTAATTCTAATAGATAACAGTTGTTTTACCAGAGTAACTATTTTTATGCCCCATGCCCCAAAATGCACAATATGATGGTTTACTCTCACACAACCAAAAAAATCTTAAAATGGAGAAATAGACCAAAGTCTACTTTTATCTAATTATACTTTTTCCTTCGTAAATCAAGGAGAATGTGAGTTGTGGTGAAAAATTCAATGAATATATGATATATTACATAACTTACTTTTTAAAAAATTTTTTTATTTTTTTGTGGTACGCGGGCCTCTCACTGTCGCGGCCTCTCCCGTTGCGGAGCACAGGCTCCGGATGCACAGGCCCAGCGGCCATGGCTCACGGGCCCAGCCACTCCGCGGCATGTGGGACCTTCCCGAACCGGGGCACGAACCCGTGTCCCCTGCATCGGCAGGCGGACTCTCAACCACTGCGCCACCAGGGAAGCCCCCATAACTTACTTTTGAAGAAGAAAATTATCTTAGGAGGAAATGGAAATTTAATATTAATTGAGGTGAGAACAGGTTTTTTAATGTTTAGTTCTTTGTAATCCCAATTTTATTAACAAAAACATGTTCAATATTGGCATTACAGGTATCATCATGTGGTACTCAGAATACTGGGAAATATATGTAATTGAAATAATAAAAATAATTCATTCATTTAAGAAGATTATAGTTAATAAGTAACATCTTATGGAAAAACATGAACAAATTTTTGGCCAGCCCAATATTTATAATGTGCAATTAACCAACTTGATATACCAATTACATAATTTGTAATTTACAAATATGATTTGCATTACTTTTTTGTGATTGAATATTTTTATAGATTATACTCCATTTAAAATTATTATAAAATACTAGCTATATTCCCTTTGCTGTACAATATATCCTTGTAACTTATTTATTTTATACATAGTAGTTTGTATCTCTTAATTCCCTATCCCTTTCATGTCCCTCTGTCTTCTCTCTCCCCACCGGCAACCACTAGTTTGTTCTCTATATCTGTAAGTCTCTCTTTATTATGTTATATTCATTTGTTTGTTTTATTTTATAGATTCTACATATAAGTGATAGCATACGGTATTTGTCTATCTGTCTGACTTATTTCATTAGCATAATACCCTCCAGCTCCAGCTGTGTTGTTACAAATGGCAAAATTTCATTCTTTGTTATGGCTGAGTAATATTCCTTGTATTGTATATATATATATATACGTACCATATCTTCTTTATTCATTTATCTGTTGATGGATACTTAGGTTGCTTCTACATCTTAACTATTGTAAATAGTGCTGCTATGAACATTGGGGTGTGTGTATATTTTTAAATTAGTGTTTTCATTTTCTTTGGATATATATACAGGAGTGGAATTGCTGAATCATATGGTAGTTCCATTTTCAGTTTTTTGAGGCACCTCCGTATTGTTTTCCATAGTGGCTGAACCAATTTATAGTTCCACCAACAGTGTACTAGGGTACACTTTTCTACATCCTTCCCAACATTTGTTATTTGTGGTATTTTGGAGGACAGTCATCTGACAGGTATGAAGCAATACCTCATTGTGTTTATTTTTTTCTTTTTCAGATTCTCTTCCATTATAGGTTATTACAAGATATTGAGTATAGTTCCCTGTGTTATACAGTATGTCTTTGTTGTTTACCTATTTTATATATAGTAGTTTGTATTTGCTAATCCCAAACTCATAATTTATCCCTTCTCTACAGTTTTCCTTTGGTAACCTTAAGTTTGTTTTCTATGTCTGTGAGTCTTTCTGTTTTGTAAGTAAATTCATTTGTATCATTTTTTTAAGATTTTACATTTAAGTGATATGATATTTGTCTTTCTCTGATTTACTTCACTTAGTATGGTAATCTCTAGGTTCATCCATGTTGCTGCAAATGGCATTATTTCATTCTTTTTTATGGCTAATATTCCATTATATATATATATATATATATATATATATACACACACACACACACACACCCCACATCTTCTTTATCCATTCATCTGTCAGTGGACATTTAGGTTGCTTCCATGTCTTGGCTATTGTAAATAGTGCTGCTATGAACATTGGAGTGCATGTATCTTTTCAAATTATGGTTTTCTCTGGGTATATGCCTAGGAGTGGGTTTGCTGGGTCATATGGTAGTTCTATTTTTAGTTTTCTAAGGAACCTCCATACTGTTCTCCATATGGCTGTATCAATTTACATCCCCACCAACCGTGCAAGAGGGTTCCTTTTTATCCACACCCTCTCCAGCATTTATTATTTGTAGACATTTTGATGATGACCTTTCTGACTGGTTTGAGGTGATACCTCATTGTGGTTCTGATTTGCATTTCTCTAATAATTAGCAATATTGAGCATCTTTTCATGTGCTTTTTAGCCATCTGTATGTCTTCTTTGGAGAAATGTCTATTTAAGTCTTCTGCCCATTATTTGATTGGATTTTTTGTTTTTGTTTTTTGATATTGAGCCACATGAGCTGTTTCTGTATCTTGGAAATTAATCCCTTGTCAGTAGCATCATTTGCAAATATTTTCTCCCAGTCCATAGGTTGTCTTTTTGTTTTGTTGATGGTTTCCTTTGCTGTGAAAAAGCTTTTAAATTTAATTAGGTCTCATTAGTTCATTTTTGTTTTTATTTCCACTGCTCTAGGACATGAACCCAAAAAATATTGCTGTGATTTATGTCGAAGACTGTTCTGTCTATATTTTCCTCTAGGAGTTTTAGAGTATCTGGCCTTACATTTAGGTCTTTAATCCATTTCAAGCATACTTTCATATATGGTGTTAGAGAATGTTCTGTGCTTTTAATTTGTATTTCTCTGATGATTAGTGTTGTTGAGCATCTTTTCATGTGCCTGTTGGTCATCTGTATGTCTTCACTGGAAAATTGTCTATTCTGATCGTCTGCCCACTTTTAATTGTGTTGTTTGTTTTTTGGGTATTGAGTTTTCTGAGCTGTTTATATATTTTGGATGTCAACCCCTTATTGGTCATATCATTTTCTTCCATTCAATAGGTAGTCTTTTCATTTTGTCAATGATTTCCTTTGCTGCTCAAAAGCTTTGAAGTTAATTTGTTTATTTTGGCTTTTGTCTCCTTTGCCTTAGTAGACAGATCCAAAAAACTATTTCTACAATTTATGTCAAAGAAAGTTCTACCTATGTTCTCTTATAGAAGTTTTAAGATTTCAGGTCTTATATTTAGGTTTTTAATCCATTTTGAGTTTATTTTGTATATGGTGTGAAGAAGTGTACTAATTTCATTCTTTTACATGTAGCTGTCCAGAGTTCCCAGCACCACTTATTGAAGAGACTGTCTTTTCTCCATTGTATATCTTGCCTCTTTTGTCATAGAATAATTGGCCATAGGCACAACGGTTTATTTCTGGGCTCTCTATTCTGTTCCATTGATCTATGTGTCTGTTTTTGTGTCAGTACCACACTGTTTTGGTTACTGTAGCTTTGTAGTATATCTGAAGTCAAGGAGTGTGTGTTTCCACATAATTTTCAGGATTATTTGTTCTAGTCCTGTGAAAAATGTGAGTATTTCAATAGGGATTCCATTAAATATTTAGATTGCTTTGAGTCATATGGTCATTTTAACAATACTAATTCTTCCAAACAAAGATCATGGGATATTTTTCCATTTCTTTGTATCATCTTCAACTTCCTTCATCAATGTTTTAATAGTTTTCTGAGTATATGTCTTTCACCTCCTTGGTTAAGTTTATTCCTAGGTATTTTATTCTTTTTAATGTGAAGTAAATTGTTTACTTGCTTGATCTATGTATCTATAGACTTGCTTGATCTTGATCTATTGTTTTCTTGCTATCTCTTTAATAATAGTTCATTAATAGTGTATAGAAAAGGAACATATTTCTGTATATTAATGTTGTATCCTGTAACTTTACTGAATTCATTTAGTAGTTCTAATGGTTTTTTTGGTGGAGGCATTACAGTTTTCTATATATGGTATCATGTCATTGGCAAGTAGTGACAGTTTTACTTCTTCTCTTCCAATTTGAATGCCCTTTATTTATTTTTCTTGTCTGAGTGTTTTGGCTGGGACTTACAATACTATGTTAAATAGAAGTAGTGAGAGTGGGCATCTTGGTCTTGTACCTGATTTTAGAGGAAAATCTTTCAGCTTTTCATCATTGAGTATGATTTCAGCTGTGGGTTTGTCAGATGTGGCCTTTATTTTGTTGAGATGTTTCCCGTTTCCTGACTTTGATGAGAGTTTTTATCATGAATGGATGTTGAAGTTTGTCAAATGCTTTTTCTGTGTCAATTGAGATGGTCATGTAATTTTTATCCTTTCTCTTGTTAATGCAATGCATCACATTGATTGATTTGCAGATATTGAAGCATCCTTGTAGTCTTGGCATAAATCCCATTTGATTACGGTGCATGATCTTTTTATATATCGTTGAATGTGATTTGCTAATATTTTGTTGAAGATTTTTACATGTATCTTCATCAGACATATTGTCCTATAATATTTTTTTGTAGTGTCTTTGTCTGGTTTGGTATCAGGGTAATGGTGGCCTCTTAGAGTGAATTTTGGAGTATTCCCTCCTCTTCGATATTTTGGAATAGTTTGAAAAGGATAGGTATTATCTCTTCCTTATATATTTGATAGAATTCCTCTGTGAAGCCATCTGGTCCTGGACTTTTTTTGCTGGAATATTTTTGATTACTGATTCAATTTCACTACTAGTTTTTGGTATGCTCAGATTTCTTCCTGATTCTGCCTTGAAAGATTGTATGTTTCTAGAATTTTATCCATTTCTTCTAGGTTGTCCAATTTGTTAACATATAACTGTTCATAGTAGTCTCTTATGATATTTTTGATCTCTGTGGCATCATTAGTAATTTCTTCCCTTTCATTTCTTATTTTGTTTATTTGGGTCCTCTCTCTTTTTTCCTTAATGAGCTTAAGTCTTATCAATTTTGTTTACCCTTTCAAAAAACAGCTTCTCGTTTCACTGATCTTTTCTATTTTTCTGGTGGGGTGCTCTCTTTATTTCCTCTCTGAACTTTATTATTTCCTTTCTTCTTCTGACTTTGGGCTTTGTTCTTCTTTCTCTAATTCTTTTACATGGTAGGTTAGGTTGTTTATTTGAGATTTTTCTCATTTCTTGAGGTAAGCCTGTATCACTATAAACTTACCTCTTATAACTACTTTTTCTTTGTCTCATAGATTTTGGAAAGTTGTTTAAATTTTTATTTGTTTCAAGGTATATTCTGATTTTCTCTTTAATTTATTCATTGACCCATTGGTTTTTTAGTGGCATGTTGTTCAGTCTCCATATGTTTGTGTTTTTCCTGTTCCTCTTCCTGTAATTGATTTCTAGTTTCATACTCTTGTCGTCAGAAAAATTGCTTAACATAATTTCTATCCTCTTAAGTTTGCTGAAACTTGTTTTATGGCTTAGCATGTGATCTGTCCTGGAGAATGTTCCAGGTGCACTTGAAAAGAATGTGTATTGTACTGTATTTATATAGAAGTCCTGTAGATATCTATGAAGTCCAATTGGTCTATTATATCATTTAAGGCCACAGTTGCCTTATTGATTCTCTGTCTGGATAATCTGTCCATTGATATAAGTGGGGTGTTAAAGTCCCCCACTATTATTGTACTTGTGTTGATTTCTCCCCTTTTGTCTATTAATATTTGCTTTATATATTTAGATCCTCCCATATTAGGTGCTTATATGTCTTTTGATTAGAATATTTTAGTCCATTGACATTTAAAGTGATTATTGATAGGTATGTACTTATTGCCATTTTGTTAATTGTTTTCTGGTTGTTTTTGTAGTTCTCTGTTCTCTCTTTCATCTTTTAGTTTCTTCCCTGTGGCTTGACGATTTTCTTTAGTGGTATGCTTGAGTTCCTTTCTTTCTGGCTTTGGTGAATCTATTGTATGTTTTTGATTTGTGGTTACCTTTAGGTTCATGTATGTTGACCTGTAACTATATCTACTTGCTTTAAACTGATAGTCATTCAAGTTCAAACACATTCTAAAAGATCTACATTCTTTTACTCCTCTTCCCAGTGTTTTGTGTTTTTTGTTGTCATATTTTACATCTTCATGTTTACCCCTTAACTGTTTATTGTAGTTGTAGTTGATTTTATAATTTTTGACTTTTAAGTTCTATACTAGTTTATTTTATTGGTTGATCCACAGCCTTTACCATACATTTGTATTTACTAGTGGGATTTTTCCTTTCCTATCAGTTCTTCTTGTTGTAGCCTTTTCTTTTCCACTTAGAGATGACCTTTTAACATTTCTTTTAGGGTCAGTTTAGTGTTGATGAACTTATAGTTTTTGCTTATCTAAGAGGTTCTTTATTTCTCCTTCAATTCTGAATGATAATCTTGATGGGTAGAGTATTCCAGGTTGTAGGTTTTTCCCTTTCAGCACTTTGCATATATCATGCCACTCCCTTCTGACCTGCAAGTTTTCTGCAGAAAAATATCAGCTGATAACCTTGTATGTGACTCTTGGTTTTTCTCTTACTGTCTTTAGAATCCTCTCTTTATCTTTAACTTTTGTCATTTTTATTATGATGTGTCTTGATGTGGCTCTCTTTGGGTTCATCTTATTTGGTACTCTCTGTGCTTCCTGTACCTGGATATCTGTTTCCTTCTTCAGCTTTGGGACATTTTCAGCCACAATTTCATCAAATACATTTTTGGCCCCTTTCTCTTTCTCTTCTCCTGCTGGAACTCCTATAATGTGAATGTTAGTATGTATGATATTGTTTCAGAGGTAATTTAAACTGATCTCATTTTAAATTTGTTTTTCTTTTTGCTGTTCTGATTGGGTAATTTCTATTATTTTATCTTCCAGATCACTTATGCATACTTCTGTATCACTTTGTCTGCTGTTAATTCCTTCTAGTGTGTTTTTTCATTTCAGTTTTTGAACACTTTATCTGGTAAATTATTTATCTCTGTCTCACTTTTGGTTTGAACAAATTCCTCTGTCTTCTCATTTTGCTTCGCTTTCTCTGTCTTTGTGAAATTAGGTGAAACAGTTACCTATCCTGTTATTGAAGGGGTGTCCTTTTGTGTAAGCATCACTATGCAGTCTATATGTGCTCCATGGCTTTGTTGGGAGAGCTGGATTTGAAGTGAGCACAAGTCACATCAAGGTGTGCTGGCAGCTATCACCTTGGTGGGAGTTGGGACTGGAGGTGGAGGATCTAGAGACAGAGCCAGGTGTGAGCTAGGGCTTCTCATATTCTCAGTGGCTGTCCCTGCTCTATCAGGGGTGGGGGTCTTGTCCCAAGGTGCTATAGCAGAAGCCCTAAGGGTAGGGTCCAAGCTGGTTCTGTTCTCTCTAAGTGTGTGCGCTCGTAGCAACAGCATCTTCTCCCCAGAGGGGAGTAGTGCTAGAGCAAGAGGGCCTGGAGCGGGTGCCCAGTGTAAGGCAGTGCATGTGCTGGGATGGTCTTGACTGCCTAGTCAGAGCTCTAGACTTCTCCCAATCTGTGAACATCCGAATGGCCAACCTTGCCCCACTTAGATGCTTTGCCAGGTCTGAGCCAGCTCCATTCCCCCCAACTGTGCATCCTTCCCAGCTACAACAGCTTTTGCCCTAGTAGAGAGCTGCACTGGAGCTAGAAGTGCCAGAAGGGGCACTTGGTATGGGACAGAGCATGTGCTGGGGTAGTTGTGGGAAGCCAGCCAGAGTCCCAGGCTGTTTCAGTCTGCTTCCTCCACCTTGTTCCTGGGAGTAAACAAGCATATGCACACTGTACATGAGTAGAGTCTAGTTTCTTTCAGCCCTCCTGCTAGTCCCACTGGTTCTCAAACCAGCTAGGGGACTCACTTTCCCAGTTTTGGATGCCAGGGCTATGGTGCCCAAAACATGGTTCAAAAAGCTCGCTCACCAGGGAGGATCTCCAAGCCCATGTAATCCTCCTCTTCTGTGTCCTCTCCTAGGGGTCCAGGTTCCGAGCTGATTGCATCTATTTCCCTCCTACCTGACTCCATGTGGTTCTTTCTTTATAGCTTCTGTTGTAGAAGAGTCTTTCTGACAGTCTCCAGTTTGCTTTCTGTGAGAATTGTTCCACATGTAGCTCTATTTTTGATGTGTTCATGGGGGGAGACGTGGTCAGTGTCCCCCACTCTGCCATCTTGATCTCCTCCCACCTCCTCCTGCTTTGGCAAGGCATTACTTTTGAGTTCCTATAATATACCTAATTATTAAATTCCAATATAAAAAAAAGTGTAAGGGAAGCAAATAAGACACATGTCATAGTTTGGGAAGAAAATAATTATGAAAAGTGTATTTTGACATAATTTTATGAGGTAATATATTTTACCAGTACTAGCAAAGGGAAAAGAGTCAAATAGAACAATTATATGTGAATATTATAGTTAATTTTAATGTGTCAACTTGACTGGGTCATAGGGTGGTCAGATATTTGGTTAAACATTATTTCTGAGTGTGTTTGTGAGGTTGTTTCTGAATGAGATTAACATTTGAATTGGCAGACTGAGTAAAATAGATTGCCCTTCCCAGTGTGGGTGGGCATCATCTAATTGATTGAGGGGCTGAATAGAACAGAAATGTAGAGAAAGGGAGAATTTACTCTTTCTGCCTGACTGTTGAGCTGAGCCATTGGTCTTTCCTGCCCTTGGACTGGGTCTTATACCATCAGCTCTCTTGCTTCTTAGGTCTTTGGAGTTGGACTTGATCTATACCACCAGCTTTCCTGGGTCTCCAACTTGCAGACAACAGATTGAGGGACTTAACCTCCATAATTATGTGAGCCAATCCTATTGGTTTTGTTTCTCTGGTGACCCCTGACTGATACAGTGGGTAAAATTAAAGTATACTATTATAGTTCATCCATATTATACTTGCACAAAAGATGCTATTTACTTAAAGAAGTATAAAAGCATTCATTGAGGATATACAAATAGAAGAAAGAATTTTCACACAACATAACTAAATTAATATTTAGTGAACTAGAATATAATGCAATTATTTGTTGCTTCTCTGAGGATTTTGTCAAAAAAGAAAGAAAGGGAAAGAAAGAAAGAGAAAGAAAGAAAAAGAAAAAGGGAACAGAAATCTATAAATTCTAATTCAATTTGGAAAAAGAAATAGAGCTCTTATATTCTTATAGAGCTCTTTTATTCTTACAGAAGAAAATTGTTTTTTCAACTGTCCAAATGACTAAAATATCCAAACAAAGGATTCATGATAAAATGAATTACAAAAGTGAAAACTATTAAAATGTCCTGTTAGTGAGGGAAGAACTCTGTGTGGTTCAGGGTGTACCATGATGGTGTGAACAGCAGTGTTGCCATTAAAAGGTCCATGCTGTCACAGTGGCCATATTCAAGAAAATGGACAGAGAGGTGTAGATGATAATATCATGGTGATGTAGGAATAGTGAACATTCTTAACTTTATATGATTTGGCAGATAACTGTTTTAGAATGCTGAATTGGAAAATGCAAATACATATTACATGTATCATTCCTTTATACCACCAAAGAGAAAAAGAAGGTATTTATAATATGTTAAAGAAAAATCAAGAGACAGAAAAAGTCTCTGTTGAGAATATCTAATTTCCAGACATATTATTAATCCAGGAAAAAAATTACAGAAGAAGCTTCAAATGTACTTTGACCTATTAGAAAATTCTGTATAATGAAACTAGTTATTAAAGAATATAATTTTGCACACCAAAATATAATTTTAACAGCCCAACAAAAAGCCACTGTTATTTGCTTAAATGGCAGAAAGCCAACCAGAGCAACATCATTATATGAACATTTTCTAGAAATGTTATTTTTCTTTTAGTTAAGAGTGAAGCACACAATGCCAATACTAATTTGAGTTCATCTACCCATGAAGTGATTCAAAATTGATTTTAGGTAGTATTTTTATATTGTTTTATTTATAGCACCAATTAAGACTATTTCACTGAAACTATAGTTTAATATGTCTCTGTTTAGCCCTAATGCATTCTTAAAAATATACAACTTATTAGAATTGCCTTATAATGAATATTTTTGTCATTTGTGTTGCAAGATCTGGTGATATTCTTTCAGCTGTGCATCAAAGAAACTTAAGAAAAAAATTAGCCCTATAAAATGTGCACTTGCTTTGATCCTCTCACTGATTTCAATAATATTCAACACCCTGAAAGAGTAAGATACTGCTTCATAAAGTCTGTTAGCGCAGTATCCTAGAAAAGAGAGAACTGGTCTGTGTAAACTTTTAATAATAAAAGATTATTACTTTCATATTGAAAAGGACTTTTCTGATCATTTACGGGATGGTAATTATTCTCTGTGTCATCACTAGTGATGCGTGTATTAGAACAACCCTTGTATAGAAATCAGTTAATAAATCAATGACACTGAAATCTGCAGGAAATCCTGTACTGCTCTCTTTCATGAACAGGCTTCACCAAATGCTGTGGGGATGAATGCAAAACAGGCCTGAAATACCAAGCTCGGCTGCAGGAATATAAGGAGATGGCTAGACAGGCCAGGCTGTTTTTCCATATCCAGGGAATTGTTAAGTCTGTAGAAGTGCTTAGTATTAGGTTTCAAAAAAGCCAGTCAAATGTTCCAAATATTAACCTTTTATGGAAGCATAGGTCAGAGAAACAAGATAAAAAAAAACCTTCTAAGTTATTTCTGTATTCGAGGTTCTTGGAGAAGAAATATTTAATATTCCTTGCTTTTCATTGGAAAGTAAAAGCCATCCTCAGTCTTGTTTTTTTCTCTCTCTTTGCCCTTTATGATTACTATCATCTTTATATTTTCACCATTTATCAGTGTTTTGAGGTAAACTACTGACTCCACACTATTATTGTTATACTGCAGACAGACATTTTTGAAGACTTTTTTCTGTTTTCCGTGAGAGCCAGATTACTGACAGCAATGGGAAAAAGAGTCCTAGATAGTCTCTGTTGGTTTTTCCAAAGTGCCCACTAAGGCCTTTATTAGTTAGTAGTTGACACAGCTGCCAGAGTTTCTGGCCCTTTTCACTGGGATCTGGGACCAGGACAAGGGTCCCTATTTTTAGAGTAAGAGGATCATTATGAGGGGTAAGGGCTGGTGGTTCCTCAAGGAGGTACTGTTTGCTGATGGACAAAGTCATCGAAAGGATGTAAAATATCAATGACCGAAGTCTTGAAGTCATAGCTGTTTCTCAAAGCTTTTGCAGAGTGTCTTTAGTGGCATAGGATAATAAACCAGGGACACCTTGTGGACTGCTTAGTGTCCCACTGCCTGCCCCATTCTTAAAAGTTCATGGGAAGTTTACATTCAACTCTATAAAGCATCAGATTTTTATCGCAAAAAAAAGATATTTTATATTACTTACTATATGAGATGTTTTGATTTCTCTTTTGCTTAATGGCTAAAATAAATGTCTATTTATTAAAAATCTAGGTTGAATGGAGAAACATCATGGCATACCAGCTTCCTTATCTGGGCAATTTTCTTTTGTAAAAAAAAAAATATTTAGAAATATATATATAGAGAGAGAAAGAGAGATAGATACAAATGTGAACTGATATTCCCCAGCTGAATGAGGAATCCCTGAAGAGAAGTGCTGGAATAATATTTTCAAAGAGGAGACTCCATCCAATGCTGAAATTTTCAGTAAATGAATCTTATTACTGGGGAGCTTAGTTAATTGTGTCATATGTCAGTGAAAGTGTCACTGACTTATTCTTCAGTCTATTTTACTAGACTAGACATGTTTAGTAAAGAAAGATAACTCATGCATTCTTTTTAACCACTAACACTACAATTTTTGTCACATGTAATGAAAGATAAAGAATTACTTGTATTACCAATAATCAAGTCTCCCTTTCCAGTTCCAACTGTATTTCAATTTTATGGATATTGTCAAGTACCTTACAACAATTCGAAGTTAAGCTTACACTTGTGGTACGTGAATGCTCAGGCTAGAAAAAGAGCTGCTAAATAATCTGAATTTGTGAGCAACTTGTTAGGTAAACAATGAATCATTTCACCTTATCCTTTGCCAGGGCATCATTATTTTTCTTATTTAAGAAAAGCAGCAAATAAATTTTGGCTAATGCATTCTACATGCCAAGTAAGAATTTATCACTGTACCTGAAGAAAACTTATAAGTCTCTTCAAATTCCATTATAAGTATGGCCAAAAGGGTTTAAATTATTATTTTAACTTACCATTTGAGCACCGAATGAAGATACTGAGAAAATCAGGTGAGAAAACCAGCTGAGAAATCACACTGAAAGATTTTCAGGATAAACGATGGGTGCAGTGTGAACTCCCAGTCTTGCATTTTACGTGTTAAAGTTTTTGTGCCATATAAGCATATATTTCTATTTCTTCCCAGTTGAAAAAAATTAATATTTGAAAAATTCTTTACAAGTAATTTCACAATTAAATCTGTCTTCACACATATAATTTTTGTGTGTGGGAAAACAAAAATAAAACAAAACAAAATATCCAAAGTGCTGACTATTCATTCATAAAAGTTCAAGGGAACATTCTGGTTGATTTCAGTCTTTCAACCAATTATTCAAAATATTCCTTAAGCATTATAAAATAAGGATACTTTTTTCCAGCTTGGCTACTTTTACCAAAAATAGATTCATTCATATCCTCAGTGCAGTACTTTATAAAATTTCCCATAGCATGAGCTTACTTTCCTGACATGAGTTGAAAATTTGTAAGAATCTTCAATTATTTTTATTTGCTAAGTCACAGGTAGAAATCTCATTTTATTAATTCAGATGTGTAATAAATAGAAATTTATTTTTATAAAACTATTTTTTATTTGGAGCCCTATTCCAGCACAGTGTCAAAACTTGTAATCCAAATTATTTCTCAGCCTCTCCATTCCTTTTCTAGGTTCTGTATCAAGGTTCCACAGTCCTTACATAGTCCCAAGTCATTGGAGGGTTGGCTGGGCATCTACTCCTAAGTGTGCTTTGTCCAGGCTGACTTCTGTTGAGTCATTCATTGTCTTGCTGGTTTCTCAGTGGTCAGTCTGTATAGATTCCTACTAAATTATTGCTGGCTCTCATCTGGTTCAGCAGAGCTCTTTTCTTCTGCAGTGCCGTGCTCAGGCAGAGAGAAATCTTTCTATTTTTTGCTCACACAACATTGTGCTTACGGAACTTTCTGAGCCTGGCTAAGCCCCAATCTGCCTAGAAATTCCATGCAACCGTTTTTACTTTTCACTGCATTTTGTGTTGTATGTATGTCATTCTGCTGTTGCTGTGCACTCTGGGACCTAAGGAGCTCCATGACACTTTCTAAAGTTCTATCTGCATAACACATAATTTAGTCATCTTTCCCTGGAGACTCACTATTTTGCTAAGGTGTTATTGAGAGGTAAGGTACAATTACACCCTGGTCTCAGTTGCCTCAAACATGTTCAGGATTAATGGATTCTATAAAAATAAAAAAAAGGTAATACAAAATAAACTGGGCTGACCATTTACCTGATTCTACGTGGCTGTATTTTTCCCTTAAATAGGAAGATAGTTTTTCTTTTCTCAATTGTAGGCTTTTCCTCCTACCTGAGCTTTGTACTCCATCTCTTTCTTTCTTTAGGCACTTATTTCCACATTTAACTGATTTCTGTTTACTGACTCATTCTGATGGTGATGATGATGATGATAGCTGTATCAATCAGGGCAAAGTCAGGAAGAGAGAACCCACGCCAGGTAGTGTAATAGAGGGAGTGTAACGTTGGAAACTAGTTGTAAAAGTGATAAAAGACTTGAAAATTGGGTGATAGTAAGACACCCAGAACTTAGCAACAGCTGAAAGCTACTATCATTTTCATGGTACAGTGGGACAAGATGGTGCTACAGACTTCAGGGATGGATAGTTTCCAATTTAGCTCACGCAATGAAGGAGAGGCAGCTCCTGCTGAGACCTGGCATGGAGCCCAGTGAAAGAGAAGGTTAAATCTCCTTGATTTCTTTTCTCTCCTCTAGTGTTCTGCTAGTGCATCCAGAATCTGGAAACTAATTAGAAACCAATAGACAAAGGAGCCCAGAAAATGGAGGAGTCAGATATCTGTGGTATAGAACAAAGCAAGGGGCATGAAGGAGTGGATCTGAGAATAAACAAACCAGTCACAGGTGCAACTGCCAAGGAGTAATAGCAAATGTAATACTTACCAACCTTTGATGCTGACACTAACATTATCCTCACTTTACAGGAGAGAAAATTAGAGCGATGTCATATTAAAACTGGTAATAAGGAAAAAGAACAGATTGTTTAGGGGGCTGGGAGAATAGGAGAGATGTGGAGAAAATATTAATCCTTCTTTTAGTCACCTTTACACTGATTAACTTGTTAAAATTAACATATATCCCTTCAGTAAATAAAAAATAATGTGAAAATGATCATGCACCTACCTTTTTAAAAAAGTACTTAACTTCCAATTCCTCCTTGATTTACTTTTCTATCTCTCTCACCTCTTTCATAATCAAACTTCTGGAATGATTTTTATAAACTGCCCCCGTATTTCTACACTTTTACTCACTCTGTTCCCTGCAATGTCTTGTAATCCTCTCACTCCATTGAAACAATACTTGATAAAGACCCCAAATGATGTTTTATCATGACATTCAATGAGTCTTTTTCATTCCTTTTTACTTGACCTTTTTCTCTTTTTCTTAAAAAATGTTTCTGCCTTTTAGCATAAAAGTCACCACAATCATTTTTGATTTCTAGGCAGAAAGTTGGAGAATGTAGAAAAAAAAAAAAAGACCACATCCATACCTTCTAATGAGCTTTATGAAGATATCATACATTTCTATTATATCTCCTTGGCTAGAACTAAGTCATAGGGCCATATCTAACTTCAAGGAATTCTGGGATACAAAATCTTTTAGCTGGTGGCAATATGCTTATGGAAAGAATGGATTTCCATTATTTAAAAAAATTTAAAAATTGAATGGCTACAGGGATATTGGCTCGGTGCTTTGTGACAGCCTGGAGGGGTGGGATAGGGAGAGTGGGAGGGAGGGAGATGCAAGAGGGAAGACATATGGGAACATATGTATATGTATAACTGATTCACTTTGTTATAAAGAAGAAACTAACAAAAAAAAAAAATTGAATGGCTATTTTGAGGTTCCTAGCAGTTTCTGCCAAAGCTGTTATGTTCGATGTCATCAATTGTCTTATAAAATATTAAGTAGATCATTAATACTTAACACAATGGAGTTGAGAATGTGGAGAAAGGACATGATAACTTATCTCAGAATGCTGGAAACAAATGCACTAAGGAAACATCATAGGAATTCTAGGAGTTAAATATTATGTACTAATTTGAGTAATTTGATTATGACTTTAATGTGAAATATGCCATTGTATGGTTTTCTCTCCCCTAGAAATATTCAGGCGCTCAATTACAGGCAGCAAAATGGTGTAGGTCAGAGTTCAACAAGAGTTCTTTAGGGTGAAAAAGGGAGGGGAAAAGAGAAGAATGAGTTGAGAGTGTTAAATGTGGGAATGGACATCTAAGGTAGAGATGAGAGTCCAAGGATTAAAGAGAAGGGGTGTGGCTAATTCATCTATGTCCATGTTGAAGTAGCTGGGAATGATGATGAGTTAGGGAGAAATTCTTTGCCCTGAGAGATGTCTTCAAAAAATGATCAGTAATTCAGTAGATGGTATCGAGACACAAGAGCAGGTAGCACAGGAAGATGACATAAGCTTTAGATAGTATTAATTCCCTCAGACGAAGGCAGGGGGATTAATTACCTGAATGTAGTATTAAGGAGGAAGGAGGACACCTATCTTATCTCTTTGTCCTGAGGTTTGTGGACTGAAAAAGAAAAAACAACAACAACAACAAAAACTTTTTGTTAAGAGCAATTTAGTAGAAGGATTTCCATTGGAGGCAGCCAGGTTTTAATGAAGGTTATCCAGTCGCGAGAACATTCCAAGAAGTGATGGCAGCTATAGGTGAGTTTGATGATCATAAGTTAGAAGGTTGAAATGCATGATGGAGAGTGGAAGACAATTTGGTAGATAAGAGTGTGTAGACGACAATTTGGGAACTAGTGATGATGGGCGTAAATAGGAATGTGAGGTATTAAGGCCTCAGATCTCACAATCTGAAATGAGGGTGAGCCAAATACCCTTTCCCTGGGCCTTTGTGCTTTTCCAATGATTTACTAAAAGGCGGCTCCTTGAAGTTTCTACTTTTCTAATGGGTAAGGATAGATCTTTATTATAATTACTTATTTAACTTTATTAGAATTCTTATTAGGTTTCTCCCTGCTAGGTTATACACTCTGTGAAGTCAAAAACCCACTCAATATTGCTAACAATTATATTCCTAGGAACTAGAGTAGTGCCTGTCTTGTTTACCTGGGGTTTCTAGTGCAAAAGTTTTCAGGGGCCACAATGATAGTATAAATCATTAAAAAGGGACTGGGTTTTGCCTTTTTTGTTGTTGTTGTTACAGAGCTGTTTGTATATTTAATTGTGGGAATAGTCTTATTTCTACAAGTAAACATATTTTTCCCCTTTTCTTAAAATGTGATATTTTATTGGTCTAGCTTTTGGTTTTCAATTCTTTACTGAGGCACAGGTATAAAGAAATATTTTTCTAAGGCTAACAGGGTGGCAGGGCTCTAATAGAGGACAATTGAGAGAGACAGGGTTTCAGTGGGGAGTGGTCAGAACTGTGATGAAGATGACACAGCCTGCCTAACAGAGGCAGCCTCTTCTGTCTTCCAGCAGATGTCTGGCCTGTGCAAATGCAGGCCTGTGTTGTTTAAGAGAAGACCTAGGTTTGTATATGAAATCCTCTGATTTTTTAAAAGTTGGTTCAACTTTTTAAAAGTGCAGAAAAAAAATACGATGTCAGATGACCGTATCTGAGCTCTCATCCTCAGTCTAGATTCCTATGTATTCAACAAGTATTTGTTGAAAAAAGTGAATGAATGATTTGAAGAAGATAATTTTCTTTAACTTATTTTAAATATTTGGTTATTATTAAAGGAAAATCCCTTTAAATCAAGCAATTTAATATTACACACTTTCCTTTTAAAATTTTCTTACTCAGAGGTTGGTTTTTTTTTCAAGTTCTTAAAGGTAACATGCTGGTGTATTCAGATTTGTTTTACCCAGAATAAAGGAAGTGTGAGACTGCATAATCACTTTTTTATTGTGAAATTATTTTTATACATACTTTATGATTTGTTGTGACCTCTTCCTAAAGATAGCAATAATATATTCATCTAACAAAATTGCTTTTGAAGACCTTGTAGAGTTAATAAATTATTTTACATATCAGATTTAATTATTTTTAGTAAAAAAGCAATTTCACAGATTGCTCTCTCAGGGCTGTAATCAATGAATGAAAAACACTGATGGTAGGTTATCATACTTCTCTTAGCTGTGATGGTCTATAAAGAATTTCCATCTCGATTTTCAAAACTGTCCTTAAAATATCACCAATTCAAAGTAGCAGAAATGAGATTCCTCCCAAAACAAACCAAAAAAACGAAGTAAAAAAAAAATTAAAAAGTCTGTCTATTTTACGTAGAAATCTATACACAGATGTTTTCAAAAGCATAATCTATTTCCGGTGTAGAAACGTATTTTTGAGTATATAAACTTATTATGAAACTGACTTCCATAAGCATAGATTCGCATGAAAATAAGTATTTAGGATTTTGAGGGGTCCTCTATCTATGTCATAAAAGGACTGAGAGACTGACCATGCAAATGGAAATGGCCAGACCATGTATTAAAATAAAACTCTAGGGCTTCCCTGGTGGCGCAGTGGTTGGGAGTCCGCCTGCCGATGCAGGGGACACGGGTTCGTGCCCCGGTCTGGGAAGATCCCACATGCCGCGGAGCGGCTAGGCGCGTGAGCCATGGCCACTGAGCCTGCGCGTCCGGAGCCTGTGCTCCGCAATGGGAGAGGTCACAGCAGTGAGAGTCCTGCGTACCGCAAAAAAAAAACCCAAAAAAACTCTAATCCACAAACCCTGCAGCAAACATTCTCAGAAGCCAAACCACAACCTCTTAACCAGTTTTCCCCAAATGGTAATGACTTGATCAATAAATGCCAGCTTCCCTCATTTTGCTCCTTCTCACAGTTTAGGGCCAGTCAGAGCAAGAGAAGTATGAGCTCCTAACCAGTCACGCAGGATGCTCCAGTTCTGTCAGCCTGCCTCTAGAGTCCTCATGCCAATAACCTCCAACTAGAGCCTTCCCCTTTTTTCCACTATAAAGCTTTCCAACTCGCATCTGCCTTGAGTCTCTGCCAAATGCAAGGGGTGGCAGCTGACTCCCTTGCTTTATAGCAAGCTCTGAATAGCCTTTGCTTGTTCTATCTGGGTGGTCTTTGTTTATTTCCACAGGAGTTATATACATTTTTGTCTGTTTCAAATGAATACACGTAAGCAAATGGACAATCAATACTTACTGTATGCCAGAAGATCTATGAGATAAAGTATGGTGATATTTTATAAATGGTAATGTGTTAGTGTTCTTTAAGATTCTAAAAGAAGAACCTTGGCCTTTTCCTAGACAAATAGGGAAGGAATGTTTTCTAAATTGGTAAATCCTTTGACTACATATCTCAATAAGAATTTTAAGGCCTAGTGAAAGGCTTAGATTTCAGGAAGAAAAAATAGTTTCCACTGACAGTACCAGAAGGGGAGGAGGAAAATACTGTTGTTTTAAGAGGAAAAAGAACTCACATTTGCCTGCTTAAGATTCACATGTGACTACAGCACATTTGGCCTTCCATTTGCCAGAGTTTAGGAATTTAGATTTACCTCTAGAAACATTATTGACTATGGTAGAGTGTAAACTCCAGGAAGGCTTATATTGATAATAATAATGATAATAATACTAAAAACAATAAAAGATAATAGCAGCTATTATTTACCAAATGCCTAGTATGTATTAGCGTGCTTTAAATTCATCTTCTCATTTAAGTCTTATAAAAGTCCCATGAAGCAGAATTTACCTTTGTTTTAAAGATGAGAAAACTGAATCTTGGACTGTATAAGGACCTCCGAACTTCACATGATTAGTGGCAAAACTGAATCCATTCCCCTTAAGGATCAGAATTAAAGCCCCTGCCAGATTGGTGATTCCTTTCCTTGGCATCAGGAGCCTGAAGTTACTGAGTAGCATCTGTAGCTTAAATTTTATTGAGACTATTGATAGGCTACCTCTTGGAAAGGTTGTTATTCTGGGAACTAAGAATTCTAGAATATACTGTTGTAATCTAATGTAGGAAGCATGAATCCTCCAAGTGGGTCACTTGGATAAATGATGAGCAAGGTCACTCCTAACTTTACCCTTTGGTCCCAGAGCTACGTTTTCTATCTACTATGTTCATTGCACCATTGAATGGTTGTTGATTTAGGGTGGAAACCGCATCCTAGAGTTAAATGTCCCATCCTTGCAGGGTCACATCTCTAAGCTAGCACTTCAACTGAATATTGAAAATGTTGTCCCATTGCTTCATTTGACTGGAAGCCACAGGGAGTGCAATATGGGGTTGTACTATCCTGTGTTCATGTGTCCACCGTCACATGTCCTTTGCTTTGGAGTGATTCTCTTGATTTGAGATGATGTTATGTGTGATGGTGTCCAGTGGATTAAACATTTCTAACTTTGTCAAGACTCTGTGTGTAGGAAAGGCAAACCTGTACCTGAAATTTGTGACAATTCTAGTTGTAGTGGAGCAAAATTTGCCACCCCAAAATGTGTCTCTTTGACGTGAGAATTAATTTAGGTTGATTATTTTTAAGGAACAGAAGACACAGAAAGTTCTTGTTACTCTCCCCCTTAACTACCTAAAATAATTTAGATAAAGGACCCATTCCAGAATAGAGCTATCCCCAGACATATCTGCAAAGAATATAGTATAGGTGTGGTGAGGGAAACTCAGCAGGGCCTAGAGATCAGAGTCCACTCTGTATCCCACTGTCCCTGCATGGCCCAGCAAACATTCGTTCACCAAACATTTGCTTTTCCATCTCCATTTGAATTTTCTTCCCTTTTGAAGACCTAAACCACTACCCCCAGCACCCTCTTTTGTCTTTAGCTGACGATGGTATTTAAGGTGAGGGTTTTTACCATTTGGGGGAATTACTTAGTTTTCCTGGTTCTCTCCCATGTATACATGTTATTAAATTCTGTTTGATTTTTCTCCTGTTAATCTGTCTCATACAAATTTCATTCTTAGCCCAGTCAGTAAAACCTAGAAGGTGAGAGGAAAATTTCTTCCTCCCCAACACAGTTGCTATAGATCATTACCCTTGCCAGGACTGAAGGTGTACAATGTAGTCAACTTGCCACCAGCTGGTTGTTTGGTCTCCTTGAAGGATGGTTTGTCTGGAATTGTCCCAGGTTTAGCACTGAGTGTCCACCACCTGGATAACCCCTCAGTCTTGGACTAACTGGGACTGTTGTCCAGCCTCAGTGGTGCTTTATGGAGGCTTTGTTTCATTCTCTGCTGATGGTAGGTTGAACTTGTGCTGTAGCAGTAGCTAGATCAGCTTTGATGAATAGGAGCCTATACATTTGCGCTTATGCACAGGCTCTATCTTTGTCATTATGGCTTTTCCATTCACAGGCTCAGTGTGCCACCACTAGGGTAACAGTTATCAGAACCTGGCTGATGGGAAATGGCTAACATTTTTGTAAAGGCTTCTTATGTGATAAATGGGCACTCATGGACATCAACATGCAATACAAAGACTGCTTTATTATTACTCCCATAGTCATGCTTTATGCTTACACCCATAGGTCCATTCATATGCCTTTCCCCGAGACTTCCTTATTTCTTATCTTCTTCTTCCCCCCAGTTCCCAATCAACAAGCTGAGGCATTTGTCAATGACCATGGTTCTGTGTATATTCTTTATTTTCAGATGCCCATATCTAAAGTTCTGTCCCCTTTAACTTTGCTCCTTCTACTGTATCAATTATTTATTTCTACATACCAGGTTCCACCCCCCCCAAATTAGTGGCTTAAAGCAACAAGCATTTATTAATTTTCATGTTTTTTCTGGTTTGCTGGCTATAGATCAAGTTCATCTTATCTTACCTGGACTCCTTTATGCATCTGCAGTCAGCTGGTGGGTCCATGGGCTCTGACTTGTCAAAGATGGCCTCAGCTAGAATGGGTTTATTCTCCTCCACATTCTCCTCTAGTAGACTAGGCTAGGTATGTCATCATAGGAGTAGCAGAGTTCCATGAGGAAAAGCAGAAACATTCAAGACTTTTTCAGCTGGAGGATCAGAGAGTAATCAGTCACTCACCGTAACAGCCTGAATTACTTATGTGGGTAGACAAGTGGACAATCAAAGCTTGTAGGAATGTCTGAGAAAGTAAGGTCATCAAGCCATGAAAACGAGACCATGAAGAATGTGATCACTGTCATGTCTTTGGAAACTTTCACCTCTGTGGGAGGTGCTGCCGAACATGCGTTGGTGAGTTTGAGGCTGATTTTGGTTGGTTAGGCTAGCAGCTGGGGAGACTGGTTGGACACAGAGTGTAAGAGAGGACTGAGGACAACCTGGGGCCCATCATTTCTCTCACTTCAGTATTCAAATGAATATAAAAGTCTACCATTGTTTCTTTTCTGCTTTGTGTGTCTCGACACAATGATCACATTGTTATGGACATTTCTTTCTAGATTTACTAAGGTAACTCACTTTTTATTTGTTCACTAAACATAATGTCATTCTCTCCTCCAGTCTCCTCAATACACTCTTTTCCATCTTTCCCTTGCCTCTTTCTCTCAATATTTTCACCCTACTTCCTTAGATTCTACACCCTGCACTTTTTGGACAGCTCTCGTTTCCTCAAATTTTGTCACTATTTTCTTTCAAATAAATCCTTACCTGACCTATAGCCAATTCTATTAGGCCACTGTTCTCTATAAATTAGATACAAATCAGTTAATAAATTGAGCCTGCTATCAGTTGAGTGGCTTTATGGAGATCCATATCCTATAACATAAGATTGATTCTAACTGGGGAGTATAGACCCTACTGAACATCAGAGAAGAATTTTGGTGTAAGAACAGTGCATTTGTTAAGTAACACAATGCATATTGTTACTGGCTTCATAAATGGATACATTTTCTGAGAAAACTACAGGTTGTAATTTTAAAAAAATTAATAAGCTGCTATGGCAGGGGCTGACATCCCAAAGAAGAATTCCTTAGAAGGGAATGATGCATGCTTGTACTTCACGTACAGCTTCAAAGACTTGTGAAGTCATGGATGAGGCTGGGTGTTACAGGATCTCATGGCAGCAAAGGAGTGGAATATGAAAGAATTCTCCTTTTGATATAGCCCTTTGCTTTTTCAAAAGTCTGTTTTCTATGATGCAAGACACAGAACAATGCATTTGTGACATACATATTTTCACATTGTGAATATATAATGTGAATTGATATAATACACTTCTCTGCTACAAAGCTTAATGCATTTATTAATGGTAGATACATGTTATGTTTCAAAAAAGCCCTTACATTCGTGTTGTATTTTATACTGACTCAGGTATTATATGAATTTATATAACAATATTAAGTGATTAAGCTACAAAATTTGTTTTATAACAATAAATTGTATTAGGAATATGCATTTGGAAGTATAAAGAGCAAAGGACCCAGAAGTATGAATAATACTCCAAAAGTGGAGCAGAGCCAACACAAATACAAATTTCCCCATGACAAGTAATTTTATCCCTGTGCTTTAAAACTAAACCACTTTGGTGAACTTGAAAAAATATAGTCTTTGGACTCAAATTCATTAGATTTTATTACTTTTCTCACTTCACATTTTTACATTTGTGTTTTCTGAACATAGATCCCTTAAAAACCTGCAAAGAATATATTGCTTATTTAGGGAATGTATTTAAAAATGATATTTTAGGGGCAGCAGAAAATTTTTTCAGAAGTCAGAAACTCAATCATACTTCTTCAGTCTTCGTTTCAAACAAGAAAAAATTTGGGAGTAAATTTTAGATTGTTTGTTTTCAATGAACTTTATTAATGCACAAAACTTTTGAAAAATATTAAAAGATCTTATTAGAACATATGAATGTTGCTTTTGATAGATTTGCAGCGTAGGAGGAAGTGGTAGAAGAACTATTGAATAATTTTTATGTAGAAAGGCATTATAAAGAACATTTTTAAAAAATAACTATATGATACAAGTCATGTTGAGTCAGTCACTGTAATTTTCTAAAGCCATGGCTACTTTTTAAATGAGACTGAAAAAAACCAAAGGTCATAAATCTAGTGTATTGAATATTTTTTTTTGCAATACTAGCCAATGATCATTGTGTTAACATCCTTAAAAATGCAAATATTAATTTTGTTCCTAGAGTATTTTAGAAATGATACAAATAAGCTCTAAAAAATAAAACAAGTGTTCTTCCCTGTCTGTGATACATATTTCTCCACAAGTACATATACACACTTGATGTAGAAAATAACCTAAAACTTAACCATGGCAAGAGAAGCAAATTGTCATAAGCTTTAACAGCATCAAAATACTGACCATGATTCAGACAAACCAATTTATCGTCATCTTTTAAGTATTTTTCTGTAACCAATTTATTGTATTCAAAACTGTCATGTCATCCCTTCCCTTCTTGTCCCTTCCCTTATTTTCCTTCCCTTTCCTTTTCAACAAGAGAAAACCTCTGTTCCGCTCATTTTGTGATTTGTTCTATTATAATGGTCTGTCAGCATATCTGGCTCTATCAGCACTACTGACAGTTTATGTGAAGTTACACTGTCTTTGTAGCAAAGATTATCCCTATAACCCTAGATGGACATCTTCAGATCAGCTTTTAAACACAAAACAAAATGAATATTTTGTTTTTCTTATTAGGAAGCTTCCATTAGTATATGATACATCTTTCAGTTCTCTTATATACCATTTTCAATCTATATTTGTATATCAGGCAATTCACAGATATTCACTCTTTGTTTTTGTTTTGTTAGTTTAGAGTTGAAATAAGCACATATAAGATTAGCTGAGTATATTTATTTTCTTGGTATTTCCAGGGTAGCTCACAAAACAAATTTCTATTAATGGAGACGCAACATTACCGGGCTAAAGTTGTGTGCAAGAATTAGTGGTAAAATATCAAAGAGATATGCTTAATTTTTTAGCGCAGGCTTTCCTAACCCTCACTAACTTTATAATGGCTCCCTTTCCCCGAGTAAAATACATTATAGAATACAAAAGGGATTTCTTTCATATACGTGAGTACTAGCTAGTTTACCCACTTAAGAAAAAAGGGAAAAAGAGAATTTGAAGAGGTAAAAGACAAATGTAAAATTAGAGGGGAAAAAAGAGAAAAACAAATATAATGCAGGAAAAATCATGGGACAGCAATGCAAGAGTGGAAGTGACCTAGCTATAACCCATTTTAAGCATTTCAACCCCTGCCGTATTCAAACTATACACTTTTATACTATGAACCTACAAATGCCCTAGATCCTGTGTCTGAATTACAGATT
This sequence comes from Pseudorca crassidens, assembly GCF_039906515.1. Classification (NCBI taxonomy): domain Eukaryota; kingdom Metazoa; phylum Chordata; class Mammalia; order Artiodactyla; family Delphinidae; genus Pseudorca; species Pseudorca crassidens. Next base: position 81,203,450 of record NC_090299.1, read on the forward strand.
GTGCTTTTAATATCAAAAGCACAAATTGTCACATTGCCATCTGATAAGAATCAGAGTATTTTGGACCCTGTAAAATAAAAACTCTATGGGTTTCTGGTCACTAATTTGACCCTATCTATCTCATTTATTTGGTGATTTAAAAAAATACCTTGATTATAATTAAAGATCTCTGGAGAGGTGATTTTGCTACTTATCAACTGCTTGATCTTTTTATATAGGATTAGAAAGAAAGAGAAAACTACTCTGTGATAAGCATTCTGAGATATTGTCAGCCAGAGGGTTTAGCCTAAGGCAAGGTATCTCAAGACATTTATTTCCAAAAAAGGGGTTTGTGGCTCCTGCATATCTATAAATTTGGCAACAGATTAACATTTAATGATCTGTGTTAGCTTTCATTTTTGAGTTAAGGTATACTTACCTATGCTTTATTAAATTGCAAAGGTAATTTATAAAGTGTAATCATTAACTTTTTACCGAAAATTAAAGCTATATATATAGAGAGAGAGAGACAGAGAGAGAATGCTGGTTTTCAGAAGGATTAATACCATGATATTTTTAAAACTTGGAAAGTTATAAAAATGAACACTTAAATGTAGCTATTATATTTTGACTTGTGGTACCCTTTTCTCTGGGGCTCTAGGCCAGCTAAGCCCTTTTGGTTGATAGCACAGAATAGGGAACTCAATCCAAGAAACAAGCTGCTACAATGTCTACAACAACCAGCCAAAAACACAGAAAAAGTTGACTTTTATTTTTCAATCCAAAATCCCACTCCATAGGTAATGCCAATAATTTGAACAGGTCATGAAAATTGAATGTGCAACTGCTTGATTTATTCAAATTGTTTGCAACTAAAACAGCAGGAGATGCCACAGATGTGGTCCAGAAACTCAAGGGTATACAGGCTTAATTTAACCCCTTTATTCAAAACACAGATTCTTTCCTAACTGATACTGTCATGGAGGAAGACATTTTCCTTCTAGGTTCTTCTGGATGGTCTAAATTAAATTTACATGAGACAGATTAACAGGAGAAAGTCAAACAAAAGTTTAATAACATAGAAGAGACCCAGGAAAACTGAGTAACTCCCTAAAATGGCCAAAACCTTCACCTTAAATACCATCTTCAAAAGAGGATGTTGAGGGTTGTGGTTTGGGACTTCAAAAGGGAAGAAGGAAATTCACATGGAGAAGGAAAAGCAAACGTTTGGTAAACGAATGTTTGCTTGTCCATATAGAGAAAATGGGGCACAGAGTGAACTCTGATCTCTAGGCCCTGCTGAGTTTCTCCCATCACAACCAGCCCATAATCTTTGCAGATATGTCGGGTGATAGCTATATTCTAGGAACAGGCTCTTTTTTTAAAATTGAAATAGTTGATTTACAATGTTGTGTTAGTTTCTGGTGTACATAAAAGTGATTCAATATATATATTCTTTTTTAGATTCTTTTCCAGTATAGTTTATTACAAGATGTTGAATATTGTTCCCTGTGTTATACAGCAGGACCTCCTTTTTTATCTATTTTATATATAGTAGTTTGTATTTGTTAATCCCAAACTCATAATTTATCCCTTTCCCCCATTTTTCCTTTGGTAACCTTAAATTTGTTTTCTATGTCTGTGAGTCTTTCTGTTTTGTAAATAAGTTCATTTGTATCATTTTTTTAAGATTCCACATTTAAGTGATATCATATGATATTTGTCTTTCTCTGACTTACTTCACTTAGTATGGTAATGTCTAGGTTCATCTATGTTGCTGCAATGTCATTATTTCATTATTTTTTATGGCTGACCAATATTCCATTGTATATATATACACCACATCTTCTTTAGCCATTCATCAGTCAGTGGACAGTTAGGTTGCTCCCATGTCTTGGCTATTGTAAATAGTGCTGCTATGATCACTGGGGGGAATGTATCTTTTCAAATTCGAGTTTTCATCTTTTCCAGATATATGCCCAAGAGTGGGATTGCTGGATCATATGGTAACTCTATTTTTAGTTTTTTCAGAAACCTACATATTATTCTTCATAGTGGCTGCACCAATTTACATTAGGAAAAGGCTTTTGATCTAAATTCTTTTAAGCAGTTAAGGGAGAGGAAACAAGAAAAACTTCTTGAATCTTCTGTTTCTTAAACATAATCAGCCTAAATTAATCCTCATGTCAGAGAGACACATTTGGGGATGGCCAATTGCTCCCTTACAATATCAACCATTGTCTGAAGATGAGCCAGAGAATATGGGTCTGCAGGGAAGGGTCTGCAGGGAAGGGAAGGGAGATGCTGGTCTCCTCATCCGACAAAGAAGCTGTGCAAGGCCTGGGGAGCCAGCGAGCTTGTGCTAATTGCCCACTTTTTCCATTTATCCCAGTGCGTGTGCAAAAATTATTTCTTATGTATTCCATGACATTAAAAAAGGTCTCAAAACCCATTTTTTCCTAGACAGACTTTCTTCTAAGGTAGAACTAGCTAGGTACATCTTTCACATGAATAATAATTATTGATACTTAGTTTTTGGGTAATATTTTTCATTATAATATAATTCCCATAAGATGATGGGGTTGTGGGTTAGAGGTTTGTTACCAGCTCACCACGGAGCCATAATTGTGCTGTTTAGTATTATGGAATCCTATTTAGCTGTGCTCTTGTTTCACCTTCTTTCTTCATTCTAAAGAAGGTAAAATGTAATACAATTCTGTTTCTTTCCCTATCTTCCTTGTTACTACACAGTCATACTGATGCAAACACTCTTCTTAAACTTGCTAAACTAACCCACTTTCATCTACTCACTAAATTGATGTCTTTCTCTTCTCTAATGCTGTTAAGTTGTCTTCTCACCAATACTGTTCACTCAATACTATACTATTTGTTTTTATCCATAGATCAATAGAAATAGCTTTTTTCTTCATATCTCTGTTAATGCAAGAGGATTTTAAATAACAGAATGACATATTGGATTTTCTATCCTGATGTTTAGGGGAAAATAGATGCTGTCATTTGTTGGGTACTTGTAGTATTGCAGATACTTTTGAAATAATCTGTATTAGTTGTGAAAATTGGCTCTTTTTTGTTGTTTCTAAAAAAGTCATATCAGCAACAATAAAGTCCAGTTTATAGTCAAAAGTACAAGGCTGGCTCTTTTTCAATTTGAATTTTCTCTACCCAAATAACTCTTATTGCAAGTAGCCATACATATAATTTTCATAAAAATGAAAATGGTTCTGTATTGATTGATTGCTTATAGCCATGTTCCCTGCCTGTTTTATGTATGCTTCCATCCTAAGAGCCTTGAAATTTTTCTTGGTCAGTCATAAATGCTTAGAATATCCCTTTCCCTCTTTTTTTTTTTTTTTGGCAGTACGCGGGCCTCTCACTGTTGTGGTCTCTCCCGTTGCAGAGCACAGGCTCTGGACACGCAGGCTCAGCAGCCATGGCTCACAGGCCCAGCCGCTCCGCGGCATGTGGGATCTTCCCGGACTGGGGCATGAAACCGTGTCCCCTGCATCGGCAGGCGGACTCTCAACTACTGCGCCACCAGGGAAGCCCCCCTTTTCCTCTTTTAAACATGAGAACCATCCAGCAAAGTTTCTATCAATTATTATTCAAACATATTTTTTGGCTGAAAATTTTAAACTGTGTTCAAAGCTAGTGGAATAGTTTCAAACATTTGCTAAACATAAGAAAGACAGTAAAACACTTGTTCAGTACGATCAAGAAACACTAGGTATTCTTAAACATCCCCAGAAATTCCAAATCTTTACGGTGGCAACATTCAGGTGAGGGTAGTATAGGAAGAAAATTTTAATGATACGTGCTGTGTGCATACTTGCGGAGGTGATAATGGTCCCCGGTTAAATTGTAACAGAACCATTGAGGTCAGAAAACAGAGCATACATACAAAGTGTAATATCCTCAATATAAATACTTCTGTAACATGAATTTTTCCAAGCAATGTGATTCTATATTGCTATAAGCAGTATTATATTTTACCCAAGGAAATTTCCATAAAGAAGCAGAATTGAAGAAAAAACTATACATTGCTAGATACTCTCCATACATAATTTAAGGGTTTCAAATTCTTTAGGATCTATATTACTCCAGCTATTTCACCTATGAAAATTGGCCTTTGATCCACATCTTAAGATTATTATAGAAAAGTCGAAAGAGGCCATAGGTAAAAATATTCACACAAAGGGTGAATATACAGCATGCAAACTATAGATCTTCAATAGACCATATGGAGTCAGAAGTAAATTGTAAATAGCCATGGTAAATTGAATCTTGAGAATTATCAGTAGAATTAGAAATTTCTACCAGAGAGAATGTGACTTCACTGTATCACACTTGTTATTATTGATTTATAGTTTGTGATTTTATGTTTCTGCCCTTAATAAGCATGGACTGTGAGTCTACTCTGTGCTACAGACTAAGGTGAAGACCAAGATGATCGTGACCCAGTTCTGCCCTTCAAGGAAGCTAACACTAGTGGGAAGAACAGTAGTATAGGTTAAAAACAAACAAACAAAAAACAAAACCAGAACTACATGGCTATCTTTGTTGAGGTCAAATGGTATTTACAGACTGTCTGTACTTCAGAAATTCAGCCGTGTCAGCAAAAGCAAGTTGTAGTTGGAGAAGTCTCCTAGGAAATGACAAGATTTGACTGGATCCTTAAAGAATGGAGAAAATATGTCTAAACAGAGAGGAGATGGAGAGATCATTGCAGGAGGTGGGCAACCTTCCAGGAACAACAAGGAACTAGGGATTTGTGGTGAATAACTGAGTCTGGCTTAAGCAACTGATTTCCAATGGCAAACAGCTGGTGAGAAGATGGGAAAGGCAGGCTGGAGTCAGAAGGAAAATGTGGTCCTTCCCCAGGTAGTTGTTAGAGGAACCCTTTCAGGGCTGCCTCTCTCCTGCACAGCAGGTCTAAAGAGGAAGGTGGCACCAGGCAGGACTGTGTGAAAATTTATTATTGCTAATGTTGTTTTGTTTTTTAATTCATTTGGTGGGACTTAAGGCTTATGGAGGAGGTTTGTCTGTATTTTTTCTTTTTGTAAAACTTTGTTAGTTCAATTTTTGCCTAAGGCCTTATTTCCATGAAAATCTTCCTGAGCTGTCTGGAATGTGGGTATCATTCGCTCTTACATAGACCCAGAAAAAATTGAAGCCCTGTCATATATATATATTTATATATATATATATATTTTTTTTTTTTGTGGTACGCGGGCCTGTCACTGTTGTGACCTCTCCCGCTGCGGAGCACAGGCTCCGGACGCGCAGGCTCAGCGTCCATGGCTCACGGGCCCAGCCGCTCCGCGGCATGGCATGTGGGATCTTCCCGGACCGGGGCACGAACCCGTGTCCCCTGCATCAGCAGGCGGACTCTCAACCACTGCGCCACCAGGGAAGCGGAGACCTGTCATATTTTTATTGTCCTTCTATGTGTAGGAAAGCAGTTCTTAAGCCTTGCTCAAAAGAGGAAATAGCTCTCTCTGTTCCTAAGGACCTAAAGTGTTTCCACAACAACCAACTTATCCCTCTCTAAGAACCCTCTCACTTGTCCTGGAAGTCTCAGAGGTACAACTGTGTGTTGGCATGTATTTTCTAACAACAACGAATAGTTTTGATCTGTGGCCAATAGGATTAAATTGCTACAAAGTTTGTTGAATGCTCTGAGATTGACTGTGGTCTCCAATTTCAGAACTATTTACTATTTGCCAAACATCATGTAGACCCTCTGACTAGATAGCCTGTCGTCTGGAAACACCATCACAGAGTTCTTAGGTTTGTCCTGGAGGCGATGTGAAATCAGATAATATGACACTCTATTACCAGCCTCCAGTGGTATGTTAGATCAAGAGTGAACATCAGGATGCCTTGGTTTAAGGAATCAAGCAAGTTGAATTTGTCAAGTCCCAGTAGTGGAGGTGACACAGGAAACTGAGAGGAAAGTTAGAGTAGCAGAGAGGGTAGAAGAAGAGGGTAGTGTTATGGAAGTCTTAGCAGAGGAGAGATTTCAAGAAGAAGGAGATGATTAATGCCACAAACAGAAGATAACACACACACACACACACACACACACACACACACACATACACACACATAAACACACACGTATTTTCTGTTACATTCAGCAGTAAGGGTATCATTGGTGACCTTTTTCCAAAGCAATTTTAGTGAAGTGTTAGGGGACCAAAGACACTTAAGAAATGAATGTGATGTAAGCAAAAGAAGACTCAATAATCCTTCAAGGGCCTTGGTAGTGAAAAGAAAAAGAAAGATTTTAGAAAGCTATGGAGTAAAAAGGGTCAATGGAATTTTGTTTTGTTTTATTTTTCGGGGTGGAATAATCTTGTGCATGTTTAGCTGCTGAAAACATGAGCAAAAAGAGTGAGAGAGACTGAATACACAGAGTAAAAAAAGGGCTAATTGACAGAGTAATATATTTGAAGAAATAGGAAGAAAAATGTAGGCGTTGTCATTGAGCAGAAATAGGGTATCCAAAAGGCATCTTATATTCTTCCAAGAATGAAAGTAAGGAGAAAAAGTAGGTTCAGGAAAAAAGGAAGACAGATAAAGAGAAAGCATAGAAGTATGTTGGTAGCTGAAAGAGGATTAAAGTTCATTTTTTAAAAAATTTATTTTGATGTGAAAAATGATAGCATGTGTTTTGGTCTGCTCATCAGGTTCCAGGTTATAAGGTGCTTGATGTGTCAGTAGGATTGTACTTGTAGATCATGCTTGCTATAGATCATGTTTGATTTATTTTTCCTAATGAAACAGATTAAATCTTCTGCTTAGAGTGAGAAAAAAATGCTTTTTTTGCATGGTTAAGTTCAGCCTCAAAATCCCTGTTGCACCCATGCCGGTTTAGAGCATGAACCAGAGCAAGATAATAAGACCTTTAAATGAAACAAAACAAAATTCCTTATACCACTGTGTATCTCAGAGTCCAGAGAGATGGCAAAGAGCTCAATCACATAGGGCCTGTGGGCCACTGTAAGACTTTGGACGGTACGTTGATTAAGGTGGAATACTATTGAAGTGTCTATTGGAATTACAGGATTTAATGTATTTTAAAATTGTCACCCTATATACAGTGGAGAATAGACTATAAAGGGCTAAGGATGGAAGGCCGCAGAAACAGAAATCTATTGTGATAATTCAGTGACAGATGAAGTTAGACTGGACTAGGGTTGTCATAGTGCAAGAGATGTGTAAGAAGAGATTAGATTTGATGCATATTTTAAAGTTAAGAGAGGTGATATATTGATTCAAGTGAGATGTCAAAAAAAAGAGGCATCAAGGTTGACTCCAAGATTTTAAAATGTCAGTTACTGAGGTAGAAAACTAAGAGTTTTTTGCAGGGGAAGGGTAAACCTAAAGTCTCTAATAGATGTCTAAAAAGAGATGTCAAGTAGCAAGTATGAGATCTGAGTTTATGAGGGAAATTGAGTTTGGAGAGACAATTAGCATTTAGGTTTAGTTAGCATGTTCATGTCATTTAAGGTAATGCAGTTGGATGAGATAACCAAGGAAGTGACTGTAGGTGGAGGAGTGATGGACTCTGAGATGTGCTTCATGATGTGCCATTATTTCAGAGGCTGGAAAAATTAAGAAAAACAAGCAAAGGAGACTAGGGGAAAGTTAACTGTGAGGAAACAAGAGTAACTAAAATAGACATATATCATAGAAGTCAAAGGATGAAAAAATTACAGATATGAGTTAGTGGAAAAAAATGGAACAATTGTTACGTTTGATAGATTAGGAAGAGAATTAAGAATTTTCCATTGGTTTTGGCAATCTCAAGATCACTGGTGACACTGAACATAACAGTTAATGTGGAGTAACCAGGATAAAAGAGTGATTGGACTGAGTTCAAGAGAGGAGACAAATTGGGAATCATGGGTATAGAAGCTACATTTAAAGAGTTTTATTTTAAAGGGAAAGCAGAAAAATGTGTTGGTAACTGGAAAGGAATGTGAGGTCACAATTTTAAAAATAGTTTTTTTTAATATGAGAAATAGCATTTGTTTTTGGCTGGTGCTTATGTTTCAGATCAGAAGAAAGAATTAATGATGAAAAAAAGAAAGGAACAGTAGCGGATCAGTGATGGGATCCACTGCAAAAGTGGAAGAGCTTGGCCTTGTGTGGGATTTTGAAAAGTTTATCCCTGGCAACAGGAGGAAATTCATAGAATACAAGTAGGGAGCCAGATCAGCTGGGAGATATGGTGGTGGTCATTGGGGAATTTAACTTTCTCTTCTGACATTTTTTTCCCCCAGAGGAATATGAATAAAGGTCATCACCAGAAAGTGAGAATCATGGAGGAGGTATTGGATGCTCACCGGGAGAGCAAGATTTAATTTTACTATCTCATGTAATAATACAATTTTTTATATCTCATCAAAATCTCTGGTCCACTGATTCTGTCATCTTTTTTCATTATCCATCAGCCCCCTCCATGCTTCACTTCATTTCTTAGCCCATAGCATGATAGTCTAATCACTTCCTGGAAAGTCCTCTCAACTCCCTGGGCTCCTTAGACTCCACTCATGTGTGGCTGGTGGGAAGCATACATTGGTTCAGTGCAAGAGCCTCCTTTATTTATGATTGTATTCATGCTGCTGAATGCTATAGGAGAACACTATAAGGCAAGGTTGCATGATTTCATTTTAATTACATAAACATAAACTTAATAGTTAATACTTATTGAACACCTATTTTTATCTAGAAAATTTGCTTGTTCATCTTCTGACCATGATTTTTCTCTCTTCTTAACTTACTTATGTCTCCTTCCTTTCAAAATAATGACTTTACCTCACACTTCACTAAGAAAATTGAAGCCATCCAGTGGGATGCATTCATCTTTCCATCACCAAATTTATAAATTAACCTGCAGCTGCAACGATATTTTCTTCATTTTCACTAAAACGGTGATGATGAGAAAGTGCCTCACTTTCTCAAAGCCCAAATCTTCCACATATGCGACTGATCCCATTCTTCCTTGTCTTTATAAAGACATATCTCTTCTATTTTCCATCTGTCCACTATATCATAATTCTGTTTGTTTCCATCAGCACACTACCTACTTTTTTGTAAAATGAAACTCTCGGTGCTTCTTGTATTTAAATTTTCACTCAATTTATTAAATCAAAGATTTAATATGCTTGGTTTTCTTAAAAGTTTCAAAGATGTAGAAAAATAAATGCAACACTTGCAGTGTATCTCAATGATTCCAAACTTATCATTATGTCTACACATAGTTCTAACATAAATTATCAGTACCATTCACTTATGCAATTCTCTTTTATTTTCGTACCAGTATTGTAACTGCACTTACTAATCAAGCAAAGCTTCACTTACCTGAGCAAGGAAGGTAGCATAGCCATTCTGGCTATGGCCAGTTGATTCTTGCCCAGAAATCGGATGTGTCCCCAAGGTGATTGAAACTCAAACCGCATTAGGTATGTTGTGTCCCTTCTCAGTTTAAGTTTTGCCAGCCACTTCTATGGCACTTTCCAAATCCTGCCTATTAGCAATGGCTTCCTGTGTCATCGAAACTTAAATTTTATTTTTGAAATTCAAGATCTCTGAGTCAGCAGAATTTGTTTCCCATCTTTCAGTTTGGCACCATCCTTTGTATCATTTAAAAAAAAAAGTTTTTGACCCTTTCTTAAATCTCCTAAACAACTTTGACTTAGTGTATCTAGGATGTAATAACCAGATCTTTAGTTTTCTATGCTTTCAGCTCCTGTTCTATGGTATAATCTATCAGAATCTGTAAAATAGCAATACTACAGATACGTTCTAGCGTATCCTCATTTAAAAGTGCTTTCTTTTGCTCCAAATATGCCTCATTTATTTACTCCTCTTATTGTCACAAATTCTTGATAGAGCTGTTGTATAACCAGTGTCTACTTCTTCTACACCTAAGATAAGGAAGAATAATACTCTTACTTCACACCGAGGATCATTTTTATTATACTTCTAGTCCTTCTCACTCAATCTACTTAAGATGAGTAGCATGTGCTATTGGTGATTTTGGGAAAGGAACAGAATGTACATGGATGGCTCTTGAATTAGTTAAGAGTATGAGTTATCGGGGCTTCCCTGGTGGCACAGTGGTTGAGAGTCTGCCTGCCGATGCAGGGGACACGGGTTCGTGCCCCGGTCCCGGAAGATCCCACATGCCGCGGAGCGGCTGGGCCCGTGAGGCATGGCTGCTGAGCCTGTGCGTCCGGAGCCTGTGGTCCGCCATGGGAGAGGCCACGACAGTGAGAGTCCTGCGTACCGCAAAAAAAAAAAAAAAAAAAAAAGTATGACCTATGGCTAGTGAGAAGCTGCTGCATAGCCCAGGGAGATCAACTCAATGCTTTGTGATGACCAAGAAGAGTGGGATAGGGAGGGTGGGAGGGAGGCTCAAGAGGGAGGGGATATGGGGATATATGTTTACATATAACTGATTCACTTTGTTGTACAGCAGAAACTAAAACAACATTGTAAAGCAATTATACTCCAATAAAGATGTGAAAAAAAGAGAGTATGAGTTAAAAACGTAAACAAAAACAAAAAACATAAAATAAAAACCAAAACAAGAACCCTGCAAAGACTCATTGGATTCAACAGTTTAGTTAACTCTCAATTTTTGGCTTAGAGTTTGGCAGAAGTTTCAAGGGGGTTAGGCATGCTGGCTGAGGAACATCTATTATCTTCAACAACTGGCTTCCATTTCCTGACTGAAAGTGTCCGTTCCAATTATCACAGTTTCCCAGCAAGCAGGAAGGAGAAAAGAGGAAATGGAGGGAAAGAAGCCTTTTTTTTTTTTCCTAGATGTCACCTGTGTGTTGCACATATCCCTGTACTCTCAATTCAGTTGAGACTGTGGCCACTTAACCACGAGGGAAGCTGAGAAATTTTCTTTTTATTTGGGCTTTCCTGGCTCAAAATCAAAGGGAAAGGTAGGTTGTTAACAGATGGATGAATGGGTAGTGAGGGGTGATTAGCAGTTTCTTTTCTTCTGGCCACTCAAATATTAATGCATATCATCTCCCACACTTTTCTCCAAAAAGATAGTACAAAGTTCCATTCTGCACAGAGTCCACCATCTTTGGGTAATATGTAATGCTCTTCACTGAGTCTGGATGTTACTCTTCAAGGTCTTGTGACATATACATTGATAAACAAATTATTGCCCTCACTCCCTAGTATACGCACACACACACACACACACACACCCCCTAATACACAGTATAATGGAAACAGAATATTGTCAATAAAAGCCCTATTTTGGCCATTCAGAATTAGAAAGAATAGGCAACACATAGCCCTCACTAGTTCATAATAATGATGAACTCCTACTCGGGCAGGAATTATAAAGACTTTCTCAATTTTCAGTGGAAAAGTTCCTTGGTTAGACCTTTTCTTGTCTGGTTTGTCCAAGCTTTTGGCTTGCCTTCTGAAGATTCTTTCGTGTCTATTATGTAGTCATTGTTTTCAATCATTTATGCTTTTATTTATTTATATTCTTCCATCTATTCTTCCTTCCTCAAAGTAACTGAGGTTACATGAGGCTATTTAATAGAAAAAAATAGTTTTGGCTGGGAAGAAACACTGTAATATGATCTTTGTCACCATATCTGAGAAATCTTAGGGAGATGTGTTAGACTCTGGAAAGTAATTTTATCTTTTTTAGGTAGAGTTATACAGGAAAACCAGTATTTGCAATACTGTTGGGTACTCAGATTCTACACTTACAGTTAATTCAAATTGCAAACCACAGGACAAGAAAACATCCTTTGGGAGAAAAGTGGTCCGTTTTGTCTCTGTTTGTAACTTGGCTAATTCTTGCCTGTCTTCATTAATCTCTTTCAGGATCTTGCTAAAAGCAACAAGTTGAAGTCACAGACTACTGCACACTTACCTTTTCTGAACTACTTATAGGTTTGGAAAGCATGTGGTTTGCCTTCCACACTACTGTAGCTGACCAAATATTTTGTCATGACATAATAAAGGTTACCAGGTTTTAAAACTTATGTTCTTGATGCTCACAGCCCACCTGAGAAGCCAATGCTTCACTTGAGATTTTTATTATGGCAGCACAACATTGCTAAGTTCCAAATTATATATTAATTATGGTGTAGCATAAGTTACTGTAACAATTAAGCCCCAAAATACAGTCAGTCAACAAGAGAAAATCTTTCATGCTTGAGTTCAGAGGGATATGAAGCTTCTAGGGTGGTTAAGTGGCTGATACAAAAGATAATCCAGAGATTCAGGCTTGTGGAGTGGCTCTCCTATCCTTGACATGTAATTTTCATCTCTGATATGCTTTTTGTTTCCATCTCTCTGAACCCAGACAGGGAAAAAGAGAAATAGATGATAATATACTTTCTTTTTAAGAATGGGACCTGAATTTTGTTTGTCACTTTATCTGCCACTTAATCTGGACCACACCAGAAGCAAGAAAGACTGGGCAATGTGGTCTCTATACATCCATTTGTCTTGCTAAAGTTCAGTAGAGAGGAGGTACAGTTCTAAAATCGTGAAGGGAAATGTGGTACTGGAAGACAATTAGTAGTCTCCACTACTAACTAGAGGATAGATGCATTCTTCTACTGTTCATGCTATGTAGAAAATGTGTTGGGATTGAAGCCCCAGATCTGTCATTTAAGGACACTTGAAAGCGAATTTCTCTATGTACTGGGCTGAGGGAACCATCTTTTTCTTACACATAGATGGATAAATGAAGTCTGTTCTTTAGATCAAATCTACCCTGTGGATATATCCTATGCTTTATAAGAAAAGGAAAATATAAGGAAACATATATTGGCCACACAGCTTTAGTCTCCACTTCAGTTTTACTAGTTATAAATTTGTTATTTTGATCTCTATAGCTCTTATTCCTACATGTATTTATCATGTGAATCTGAAACTGGTAGGGAAGAGAGGGTATAATTTATCAGTCTTTTAAACTTCACAATCTTCTATTTATTCTTTAACATAGATTTCTGACCTGGTAATAGCTCCTCTGCTCTTCTAAAATTTTTCATGTCCAATTCACCAATGATCTTCATGTTTCCTCAATCCATAGATATCTTTTAGGCCTCAACTTACTTAACCTCTTAGTGGTTCTTGTCAGAGTTAGCTACTTGTTTTTTGTTTAACTGCCTTCTTATTTGTTCACATGATTTCATACTTCCCTGATACTCTTACTATCTCACTGGTTGATTCTTCCTCTTTGACTCTTCTTTGTTTATTTAAACTCTAATTATTATAGCTCCTGAGGACTTGGTTATCAAATTTGTTTTTACATTCACTCTGTGGTAAGTTGTACTATTGTTTGCAAATATTTATTCTCCTTTACTCTTTCACTGTTAACCTCCCAATGAATGATTATAATTTTTCATCCCATTGGCCAAGTGACTAAATTTTGTCAACATTGTGTGAGCAGATCTGCTATATGCCATATCTGAGCAGGAACTAAAAACAATGACATGCTTTGGCTTAGCTTCTCTTGCTTTTCCCCTCTGGTATGAGAAAAGTCATGTTCTTGGTTAGAGCTGTCCCTTCACCCTCGCCTGCAGTCTTAGAGGACAAATGTAGAAGACTCAAAACTTCCCACAGGTAAGAGCAGAAGAACAGTTATCCCAGAGAGTACAGACAAAAGGAGTGAAAAATAAACCTGTGTTGTTAGCCAGGAGTTTTGGGGGATGTTTGTTACACAACATAGATTATGAAAGCTGACTAATACAAACATTGGCACCTAGAAATGTACTCCTAAAACAAAAATGTAGTACATGTAACATTGGCTTTGGGACCAGTAGAAGGAAGAAAAAAATCTCCCCAAACTGTTATTAGAAACTGGAAAAATAGTGCCCCGTATTATGCAGTTAGGAAAAAAAAAAAACAACAACCCATCAACTGTTATAATTTGGAAGGCAGGTAATGTGTCTAATAGAACTGTGGCTTTGACCTATAAGGTTTGGAAAGTAAATGTTATTATGAGGGTTAGGTATTATGCTGCATTGGATATAATACTACCAGCAAGAAATGAGCTCAGGAAAAAAAAAAAAAAACAAACCTGCTTGTTTTCAAGAAAGGATATGAAGGAAATTAGAATTTTGAATATCTGAGACTTGCAGGGTTAGGAAATATAATAGGTTCTCTTCTATAAACAGTAAATATAAAATTGAGAAATGTTTTGAGACCCAAAACCTCATTAAGATGCATTCTTAGGGGCTTCCCTGGTGGCACAGTGGTTGAGAGTCTGCCTGCCGATGCAGGGGACACAGGTTCGTGCCCTGGTCCGGGAAGATCCCACATGCCGCGGAGCGGCTGGGCCCGTGAGCCATGGCCGCTGAGCCTGCGCGTCCGGAACCTGTGCTCCGCAACGAGAGAGGCCACAACAGTGACAGGCCCGCGTACCACAAAAAAAAAAAAAAAAAAAAAGGATGCATCCTTAGGTCAAAGACCAAATCATGAACGTAGCTATTAAGACACATGCTCAAGGGAAAACACAAATCATAAGCATGGTTTAGCTCTTTGTTAAAATCTCAGAATAGATTTTAATGTATTTTATTTATTATTGAATTGCCTTTTGTAAGTCCTTTTAGGTGAATTAAATAGTTCAGAATAGGTTAAGCTAAGAGTGTGATCCAATGAAAGGCAGGTATACTGAAAATATCTGGAATTAATGTAAGGAGAAAAACATGTCTCCAAAATAACAGTTTGTATGGCTATTGGAATATTAAACTGATTAGCATCAAATTGGTAAAAAATAAAATTCAACCCTGTTTTTGAGAGATTTGTAACTTTAAAGTCACTGCTAATCTGTAGAAGAGCTTGTGACTATTCAATATGTAAAATGAACTTTTAGCTTCTAATTTCTTTTCTTTTTCTTTTTTGCGGTATGTGGGCCTCTCACTGTTGTGGCCTCTCCCGTTGCGGAGCAACAGGCTCCGGACACGCAGGCTCAGCGGCGATGGCTCACAGGCCCAGCCGCTCTGCGGCATGTGGGATCTTTCCAGACCGGGGCACGAACCCGTGTCCCCTGCATCAACCACTGCGCTACCAGGGAAGCCCTTAGCTTCTAATTTCTATTGGAAAGAAAAAGGCAGAAAACTCTCATCACATGTTGCCAAGGAGACTAATCAAAAGGAAACTCTTCCCAGAAGGCAAGGCTTAGACCCATGGGGAAAAGTGAACTGAGGAATTCCTCTCAGCAGACAGAATCAAAAACTAATTGAGGAACATGCTCAACTACCAAGAAGAGGGATCTCTGCCATGTTTGTCTAGCTGAATTTTAGATATTGTTGGACCAGTGATTGATTGCTCTGTGTCTCTCATTATTCTCTATTCAAATGGTAATGCTTTTTGGTGGATAATATACCATTTTATGATGGATGTGTGAGCTGGAGGAGTGCCATCATTTAGATATAAAGTAGAGATTATCACAAAATGATGGATTCACAGTCTGATGCCCTGATTGGATAAGACATTTAGGATGTCTTCCTTGAGGTATGTTTTCTGTGCAGGGGAAAAGGAAATAAATATTTGTGACTAAGAGGTTAGACTGTGTTAATAGACTATTGTTTACAAATACTTACTTCTCCTCTCCTCTTTCCCCAGCCCCTGCAATTGGAGAAGTCTATTTTTTCATTTCATATTTTTTAACTTAAAAAAATGGCCGTGAGACTTAATTTGGCCAAAAGAATATGAATAGCCATGATGTTTAGCAAACTGAAGCATTAAATGTGATTGCATGGAATATCTTAGCTTCTTTCACAAAAAAAAGGCATAACTGGTATAGGGGTTGCTCTTCAACCTACAACCCAGAATGAGAAAACATGGAGCAGAGAATCAGAGAACCTACAGTGTATGTGTATATATATATATATATATATATATATATATATATATATATATACATATATATATATACACACACACACACACACACACACACATATATATACACACACATATATATACACACACACACATATATATATATAAAACATGAGCAAGAAATGAACTTCCATTGTAAGTTTCTGAGATTTTGGCATTATATGTTTCACAGCATAAAAATGTCATGGCATCTAGCTGCCAAGCACATTTCTTAAGTTTGGGAAATTTCTTATGAGTTGAGTTCCTCCAGTCCAAGGTAGAAACCAGGTATTTACTCTCCTAGACTCCTTTGCAACAAAGGCACAGACTTGGAAACTAGCGCCTGCTATCTAAGCATGTCTACAATGAACTTCAATTCACAAAAGATTAACGTGAGGAAACAGGTGCCACATGGGACCCATGTTTAGCTGAGGATGGCAATAGAGGCTTTTGGGACCAGTGATGAGAGAGAATTAGGCACCAGTGCCCAGGGTCACTGATGCCAAGAGAGGTAGAAGCAGTCACAGGGGTTCTTCACTGGCACACTCCTACAGTATAGTTTGGGCATAGTATCCTTTTGTGTGGCCTTCAAGCTTGTCTTCTCTGCCTTCCAAAATGTCTGTGAGCTAATAAGCCAGTAAGACATTTTACTTCTTTAACTGTGCTATCATGTGTTCTAAGTTTCTTTCTTTCTCTTTTCCCTTCTCTCTTCTTCCCTTCCTTCTTTCCTTCTTCCCTGCTTCCCTCACTCCTTCTTCCTTTCTTTCTTTTGCATGATTGTGAATGAATCACCCTACTTCCTATGTATGGTTAAACCCTACATTAAAATTTCTCCGTGGTCTGGATACACTGAAATTCTGACAGGTTCTAGAACGCTGTACTTTTTGCAAACTCAAGGTCTTTGCCAATGCTGTGCTATTTGCTAGGGCATCTTCTCATAGCTCTTCTTAAGACTATCGTTTCAACTTTTAAATTCCAACTTAAATGTGTTCCATAAGGTGTTCTATTCTGATTAACATATAAGAATGCCACCTCCACATCCCCTTCCCCATCCAAATTCTCTCAGAGCATCCTATTTATTTTGTCCATAAAACTAAAAATTATAATTATTTTGTTTTTTGGTTTATCTTCTGTTTTTCAGAGTAGAATATAAGCTTCTTGACAGAAAAGGTCACCATATTTTGGTCACTGTTTTATCTCCATGTGCCATCAAAATATACATTGTGTGGTAGAAACTTAATGTAAATATTTGAATGAATGAGTGAGTAGATGGATGAGTGAGAGTAGGTTAGGAGGTTGAGAAGTGTGATGAAGATTCAGAATGGTCACTTTGAGGAAAGGCAGAGGAAAGTAGCCAAGGATTTCTAAGCAGTGTTTAACGTCCAGCTGTGGCTGGAGAACATTAATGTGTAAAACATCTACATTTTTATGTTATTTTTTTTTTCTCTCAATACAATCCAGGCTGGGTGGAAAAGAGAGTGTTGAAAGAGGCTGTTGATTGACTGGAGAAAATGGGGGAATCAAAAGAGGTGAAGTCCAAATGTAGCACAATTAAGGAAGTCAGAACAGTAGAGGATACCGGTTACAATCAAAGTACAGTGCATCATTACATCTTAAGTTTTCTGAGGCTGAAAAATGATAAGTGATGATTATTTCTAGAATGTAGCCATGTGTATAAATACTGAAATGAAATTCACTGGAGATCAAGGAAAGGTGAGGATGGGTTTTGGATGACTCGTCTAGATTTTGAAATCAGCCAGGGTAACTTTTGCTATTCTAGTTTTTAAAACTCAACTTTTCCATTACCAAATAAGTTAATTTGATGCAAGTCAACAGACATTTGTTAAGCATACAATCCAGTTCTAGTTAGGCCTGTGTGAATAAGGTAAGGCACCCTTTCCTCTGCACAAAGAAAACCCTAAACCTGAGCGTACAGTTTGGGAAACATAACATGGATTGTATTACAGGCCCCACTGCTTCTTTAGACTTAGTACTGTCAACAGAAAAAAAAAAAAAAAGCACAACATGAGAGTTGTGAGTTAAGTTTTATTTGGAGCAAAATGAGGACTACAGCCCAAGAGATGACATCTCAGATAGCTCTGAGGAACTTCTCCGAAGAGGTGGGGGGATGGTCAGTGTTATATATGGTTTTAGTGAAGGGGGATACCTGCAGTTGAGCACACATTTTGGCAGAGGCTTTCTGCTAGTCATGAGGAGCAGATGTCACCTTCAGTGATTTTAGTGCTTTTCTAGATACGAGAAGATGCAAGAATTTGGAGTCATAAAATCTTCTCCTGAAAATATCTAACTATGTGAAGGCTTGTTCTGCCAGTTTTTCCCAGAGCACAGAGTGCCTCATTCCTGATCTCCACCCTGAACTTCTTTCAGGGTGTGTTGAAGGTCAGTGGCCACAGTGGCTAGTGACTTGATCCTTGTAGAGGCAGATGGCAAGTGCCAATTTTTAGTTGGCAATACTTTTGTGCTTGGTACATCTTGTACAAGCATATGTTGTGGCCCAAAAGACACTCTATGACAGAAATTGTCAGAGGAGAGGAAAGGAAAGGCAAGGAATATTGCTGAGTCCCTAACAGATACCAGCCATTGTACTAAGGGTTTTAAACATGTTATCTCTTTTAATTCTCACCACAGTGTCACCAGGTTGACATGTGTTGTAACGAAATAGCTTCAACCGAGGAGGTCAATGGAAGACCCAGACCAGCAATCTCAGTCCCACGATAGTAAGCAAAGAATAGCAAACTACCACTTTAAGCTTAAGCACAAAGCAAAGTTTATTTAAGCATAGGTACACTCTCAGAGAGGGAGAGTGGGCTGTTTCTGCGAATTGAAAGCAGCATTCCTATACAGGCTTCAGGGCACTTTTAAGGAGCATTTTGCAGGGTGGTGGGGGTGAGTGACAGTGGATCATTATTTGATTGACAGTCCCAAAATATGTAACAAGTTTACTGCTGTGCATGCTCTCACCCTTGACTTGGTAAGAAATGCCCATGGGGCATGGGGGTGGGGTGGTGGTGCAAAACCACATGTAGATTTTGCTATAATGATGGTATAATGAGTTTGGGTTTACTGTAGGTTATACCCCTGTCTCGTCTGGGCACGCACAGCCCGGGGAATTTCCCTCGTGTTACGGTGCCCCTCTTTATCAGGATAAGCTGCCCACCACACGACCAGACCATAGTTTTACCCATCTGGGTGGTGTCAAGGGAGAGTCCCCAGATGGCTGGGTGTGTGACTTGATTTCGTCTTGGTTTTCTCACCACTGTCACCTCCTTGCTGCTAATGTCTGAATAACTACCTAACACAACAATATATAGTCAGAAGTTATCTCAAAGTTCCAAGTAAAGTAATTAAGTTTCAATAAGGTAAGTAGCATGTCCAAGTTTAAACAGCTTTATTAAGTGGTAGAACTGTAGTATGAGCCTTTTCAGTTAGTTTTTTCCAGTTCAGCAGTCGAACACCAAAGTACATGGCTTAGAGCAATACATTTTTTTAAATTTTTAATTTTTTTACATCTTTATTAGAGTATAATTGCTTTACAATGATGTGTTTGTTTCTGCTTTATAACAAAGTGAATCAGTTATACATATACATATGTTCCCATATCTCTTCCCTCTTGCGTCTCCCTCCCTCCCACCCTCCCTATCCCACCCCTCCAGGTTGTCACAAAGCACCGAGCTGATCTCCCTGTGCTATGCGGCTGCTTCCCACTAGCTATCTACCTTACATTTTGAGTGTATATATGTCCATGCCTCTCTCTCGCTTTGTCACTGCTTCCCCTACCCCCTCCCCATATCCTCAAGTCCATTCTCTAGTAGGTCTGTGTCTTTATTCCTGTCTTACTCCTAGGTTCTTCATGACATTTTTTTTTCTTAGATTCCATATATATGTGTTAGCATACGGTATTTGTCTTTCTCTTTCTGACTTACTTCACTCTGTATGACAGACTCTAGGTCTATCCACCTCACTACAAATAGAGCAATACATTTTAATTTTTCCTCATAATTCTGTAGGCTGTGTGGGCAATTCTTTCAGTCTGAATTCGTTTGATTAGAAAGAGACTGAATAGTCTAGGAAACCTCACTCACATATTTGGGATAGATGGAATGTCTAGGAAGGCTTGGGACCTCTCTCCATATTGTTTTTCATCATTCAGGAAGTTAGCCTTAGCTTGTTCACACGGTGGAGGGTTTTTAACAACAAGAGATGACAACCACCCAATACTCAACACTTTTTAAGACTCTAGATTGTATTTTCTAATGTTCCATTGAGTGAAGTATGTCATATGGCTAAGTCCATATGGAGAACATTTCTCCACTTCTTAATAGGAGGAGAGGCAAAGTCACATTGCCAAGGGACATGCATGTGGGGAAAGGAGGAATTTGTGGGCATTTTTCAACCTATTATATGAACCTAATTTCAAACTCATGTTCTTTCTGAAACAGGAAGGAAGGGAGCAGGGCACAAGCTTTAAAAGAATGACATAGCCATAGAACGTGACAAAGACTGGTTAGAACCAACTGGGTCCAAGATGGAGGAAGATTTGACTTGCAGTAGACCTTGAGCCTCATTATACGCTCATTGTAATACATTAGCATGCTAAATGACCTACCCACCAGCACCATGACAGTTCTGAGGTCAACCATAAGAGGTCAAAAAGTGGGCAATGGCCCAATTCCTGGAAATCCCTGCCCTTTCCCCAAGATAATTGGAATAATCCTTCCACTCATTAGCCTATGAAATTACCCAGCTCATAAAAATTAACCATACCATATTTCAAGGCTCTATTGCCTTCTGAGATGGCCCACACCCTGTGGAGTGTGTTTCTCTGTAAATAATTCCATTTCTTACCTATCACTTTGTCTCTCACTGAATTCTTTTTGTGACGAGACATCAAGAACCTCAAATTCACCAGATACATTGCTACTATATCACATTGTTCACTGACTTATTAATTCTAAATGAAGACAACATTGTCCAAGCCCTTGTGGAACTGTGAAAATAAAAGGAAACTGGTATTTATTTAGAACCTGTATTATACACTTAGCACCATCCTAGGAATTTCTCATTATGTCATAATCATACTAAGGAGCTAGTAATCTGGGGAATAATGTCTCTCTTCAAGCAGTCTAGAAGTTATTAAACAGTTTACAGTTTGTTTTAGAAATTCAAATGAAATAAATGAATGAAATGAATGACTGTAGAGATACCATAGACCTGTAAATTTGATCAAAAAAATTTTAAGTCATCTTTTTGGATGATGGGATTTTCCTCCCAAAGATTCTATTGCATAATAAAATAGAGTTAATTTCAGGCTGTAAAATATGGCTACCATTTTAACCATAAAATATTCTGAGAAAAAATATATACATATGCATGTATAATACATAGCATTTGGTCAATTACCTATAGACAAATTGGATTTATGTGGATGGGTGACTACCAAAATAATTTCAAAAATTCTTTCAGGATGGTCTTGATAGGTCTGTTAAATACAATCAATTTGACTTAATTATTGTTACCATTAGCCCTGTTTATACCAAGTGTTAGTCACTGAGTTAGATGCTTTCCACAGATTTTCTTTTTTAATCCTCACAATAACATGAAGAGTAATATTATTACTCTTACTTCATGTGTAAGAAAATCTCTGAGGGATTTTAAGTAAATTGCCCACAGTCCTATTAGCCAAATGGTAGAGCTAAAATTTTAGTCAAGTAGTTTTATTCAGATTTTGAACATTTAACTAATAAACTTTTCCTGCTTCAGTTTATGTCGACTATTTTTATGATTAATTACTTAATAGTCACATCAACCACATCAACAGCCACTAAACCTTTAGGATAGCCCAAGTTCTTTGCTGATATACTATCATGGCCAAGAATAAAGACTACCAACTCAAAGAGATTACTGTTGCTCTTTCTACTCCATTTGTAAAGGAAAATTCAGAAATACACTGTGGTGCATTCTTTAAACTCTCTCAAATATTCTTCTTCTTCGAGGAAATGTTTAAAAGCTAAAGGGTGCTTTCCATCTGAATACAACTTAGGTTCGACTAATAAGATGCACTTGTGTGAGGTCTGGAAGGTGACAAGGCAGAACCCTTCTTTCTGAGGTACTTGGCTGTTTGAAACAAAGTTTGAAAGCGTGCTGATGTCAGGCACCAGGCTTTCTTCATTCACTACCCCATGTGCAGGTTGACTCTGTGGATGCTCCATCAGGTGCATGAATCCATAAACTGCAGCTTTGGTTACCTCTTCCCCTGCTTCCTGTGCTTGAGAAGTCATTGTGGCGATAGTGAGTAGAGTGTGTAGCAGCAGCTTCTTGCTTCTTGACTTTCTCAAGTGGTCATTTCAGAGATGACAACTTCCATGATGATAAAGGAACTGCAGTCAATGTACATGAAAAGCAAAATTCCAAACTAAATATATAGAGTGATATCATTGGTAGAAAAAAATCTATCATGTATGCAGATATGTGAGGATTCATTCTTCAGAATATTGAAATGTAAATCACTCAGAATATTTCTTTGAGAATTAATTATTCTATTTGGATATCTAGTATTATATACTATTTTGGATTTTTTTCCGGCTGTCAGATATATTACAATTTGAAATGTTATTACATAGTTACTGTGTGATGATTGTATCACATTTTAGACTATAGTTTGCTCTATAATCTGTGGTTTACTTCTTTATTTTCATAATATTTGTATCTGATTGGAATGGATCAACTAATATTTCCACCAGGAATCTGTTTACTTTGGTTATTTTATCAGATTATATGTAGAAGATTAGTGTTAGAGAAACTGTCCAATCCAATTTTACAGGTAATTAAACTGAGGTGGAGAGTATAAGGGACTTTGTCTGGTAAACACATTTATTTAGTGTTAAATTGGGAACTAGGAACTCTGACCGGAACAGCTGAGTTCAACATTCTTTATACTATTCCACACTGCTAAAAACAAGGAGAAAATTACAGAGGAAATAAAGGAAACAGAAAATGAGATTAGAACAATAGCTGTGAATTAGGACACATTCCAGGATGTCTCAGGTAAATTTCTTTTCCAAAATATGTACATGTAACACAGCATGTTCCAAGATGACTGAATTTGAATCTCTGGGGTTTGAGATGTCTAGGTGACACAGATGTGCATGGCGACTTAAGAACTACTGGGCTAGAGGAGATGCTGTGTGGTAAAGGTCAATATGTAAAAATCACTCCTGAAATGTTCTGTTTAAACTCCATTCTAGAGCCTTATCTTTATTACTGGACACCACTGACCAGATTCCTTCTTGAAATTCTTCCCTCTCTTGGTTTCTCAGACTTTGTTCTGTTTCTATTTCTTGATTGCTTTCTTTGAGTCTCCTCTGTGGATTCCCTTTCCTCTGATTGCCTTTTTTGGTTTGTTTGTTTTTTATTTTATAAACAACAGGAATTTATTTCTCATGGTTCTGGAGGCTGAAAGACTGGGACCAGGTGCAGGTGGTCAGGTGAGGGACCTCTTCCGGGTCCCAAACTCCTTGCGTCCTTGCATGCAAAAGGGGCAAAGAAGCTGTGAAGAGGCTTTCTTTTTCTTTGCACAGATTTAATTAATTAATTTTTGTATTTCTTTTTTAATATCTATTTTTAATTGAAGTATAGTTGATTTACAATGTTGTGTTATTGTCAGGTGTTCAGCACGGTGATTCAGATATATATATATATATATATATATATATATATTTGTTGGTTATCTATTTTACAGGTAGTAGAGTGTATATGTTGATTCCAACCTCCTAATTTTTCCCTCCCCCACCCCTTTTCCATTTGGTAACCATAAGTTTGTTTTCTATGTCTGTGGGTCTATTTCTGTTTTGTAAATAAGTTCATTTGCATCTTTTTTAAAATTTTATTTTAGATTCCACATATAAGTGATATCATGTGATATTTATCTTTCTCTGTCTGGCTTGCCATTTGCAACAACATGGATGGACCTAGAGATTACAATACTAAGTGAAGTAAGCCAGATGGAGAAAGACAAATATCATATGATATTGCTTATACATGGAATCAAAAAAAAAAAAATGTACACCTCTGATTGCCTTTTAAATGTAGGTGTCCTCACTACAAGGAGAGCAGTGGTTCTCAACCTGGGCAATTTGGCAATGTTGGGACAGAGCGTTCAATGTCACGCCCAGGGATACACTACTAGCATCCAGTTAGTAGAGACTGAGGTTGCTACTAAACACCCTACAATGCACAGGAAAGCCCCACAAGGGACTATCTGCCCCTAAATGTCAATAGTGACAATGGTGGGACACCTTGAATTAGAAGAATATAATGTTTGTGTGCTTAGGATCACTTTTTGGCGGGGGGGGGTACACGGGCCTCTCACTGTTGTGGCCCCTCCCATTGTGGAGCACAGGCTCTAGACACTCAGGCTCAGCGGCCGTGGCTCACGAGCCTAACCACTCCGCGGCATGTGGGATCTTCCCGGACCAGGGCACGAACCCATGTCCCCTGCATCGGCAGGCGGACTCTCAACCACTGTGCCACCAGGGAAGCCCTAGGATCACTTTTGACAAGTACAAAGTAGGTAAGAAAGGCAAGCATTTGTGCGTGAAATGACCTTCAAATGTCTTTTTCTTTTAATTAATAGATCAATAACTATAAATGCTTTAACCATTGTAGAACACACTTGAGGACAGGAGCTGCTTCTCATTCTTCTTCATATCCACAAAACATAGGATAGTAAGTAGTTTGTTCTGTTCAATTTTTAAAATCATCTGAGGACATGGAAATTGGGGAAGTTAAGTTACCAAAATGACCATCATGTCATTACATGTCTTCATCTAAAAGGTAAACAATAAAAGGAACTAGTATCAACTTCACATTTTTCAAATTTTAATAGTGGACAGTAGATTCACTGAAAGAAGCAGGCTAAATATTTGTAAAATAAACATTTATAAAGCACCAAATCACATCACATCTTCCAGACCTACAAGCTCTGATCTTTGGTTCCCTGTTCCATGCTCAAGAGGTGGAGCAAAATAGAGAATGCCCTCAGTAACAAGCGCTTTCAAGTATACTTCAACCTTGGGCTTTCACATCATGCAGAAGAAAAGGATATATTCTTGTGAACTTGGTGTTCAATGATGGATACATGGTGATTAAATTATGATTGACCTGAATTCAGTAATACTGTTTATCATGCTCTATGGTAAGAGAAGAGAGCTCTTTTAATTGAAATGGATTTTATTTCAATTTCACAATGCCTAACATAGAATGAGAGGGATGAGAACAGTGAGAAGAAATTCCATTTCTCATTATCTCAGTGATTACCAGCTGGTAATGTTTTATTTTACTAAATTAGATACTTTATTAAATAGATAAGAAAAACCAAAGAAAAAGGAACACAAAAATTATAGAATTATATACAGTGCTTATTATTTCTGTAAAATGTGTTGATTTGGTTTTATACATTAAAAAAAAAAGATAATACTTGGAATGTTCTAAAATCTAAAAGGCCTTATCTCATGCTTAGATAATTATTTTGACAGGTGTCTAACTGATGTGCACTTTTCCATGCAAATGAGTTTGTGGAAAACAAGATGACTGCCATCTACATAAACACTCCATAACTAATTCTTATCTCCACAGAGAGATTAAGTAGTGAAAGTTAGCAATTAGAATTCAGTGACAATTTTTCCTCTGCGATTGATTAGTGTACAGAATGTTCATCTAGTAGAAGGAATCTAAACAGTTCCACCAATTATTTCCCTGTTTGAACCTCAGACTAATCTGTCTTCTCTGTGTGTGTAAGTCTGTTATTTATTTCCCCTCTCTGGAACATCTACTCTTTTTTTTTTTTTGCGGTACGCAGGCCTCTCACTGTTGTGGCCTCTCCCGTTGCGGAGCACAGGCTCCAGACGCACAGGCTCAGCGGCCATGGCTCACGGGCCCAGCCGCTCCGCGGCATGTGGGATCTTCCTGGACCGGTGCACGAACCCATGTCCCCTGCATCGGCAGGCGGACTCTCAACCACTGCGCCACCAGCGAAGCCCCATCTACTCTTTTTGACACATTCTCCTCCAAGTAAAATTTCCAGTTTGATTCTCTCTTCCTTATGATCCTTTCTTCTTTTCCTTCTTCATTGGTTTGGTTTTAATTGTTCTTATATATCACTAGCTGTGAGTGTTGCCAAAGCCTCAGTCCTGGTTCTAAATTTGTATCAGAGATACCATCATCCCCCGAGCTATCTTGTCTTAAAATCTTGATATGTCATTGAATTTTCCTTTTTTACATATTCAAACAGTTGTTTATTTTTAGTAATGTTTTTGTTTCCTTCCTTTTTTATCCTTCTGCAACTACCCTGTTATATATACTCATAAATTTGTGCCAAGGATTCTGAATTTTCATTTGTTTTCCTTTTTATGTCTATGCCTTTTTGAATCAGTTTTATTCATCACCTCAAGCAAATTTTTCAGAAACCTGACTACTTTCATCAATTACCTCTTTGCTCAAAATCATCAGTTGATCCCATTTTACTCTGAATCAGATCCTGCCTACTTGAGGAAATTGATATTATCCATAACCCTCCTAATTCATCAATCTTATTTGATCCTTGATGGTCCCCAACACGTTTTTCAAAATTTGTTCACCAAATTTGTGCCTTTTCACCTTATTCAGGTTTTCTTAGGCTTGGAATAGCGTTCTTTGTTCATTTAATTTAACTAATTATAATCTGTCTTTCAGGGTCCATCTTAGGTCACACTTTATCTCTACATCAAGTTCTATGATATATTCTCCCTTGGAACACAGAGGATCAGTTATTTGTATGACATTTTTCAGATACTTTACAGAGTATGATATAAACTTTTAGGTTTTTTGGTTCGCTATAGTGATAACTTTTGAATATATATATATGCACATATATATAGTTTCTGTTTGTGTAAAGATTTATTGCATCTACTTACAACATGATTTATGGAGCTTGATTTTAACAAAGCTTATGTGAATTAGGGAAGCAGTATAGAAAAATATATAATTATAGCAAAAAACTAGTTTGTTTTTGTGATAGTTAATTTTATGTGTCAACTTGACTGGCCTGTGGAGTGTCCAGATATTTGGTTAATCAGTATTTTGGGTGTGTCTGTGAGGGTGTTTTTGGATGAGATTAACATTTAAATCAGTGAACTGAGTAAAGCAGCTTTTCCTCCCTAGTGTGAGTGGGCCAATACAAGCAGCTCGCCTGGTTTTCAGGGTTTTGGACTTGAACTGGACCTGACTCTCCTGGGTCTCCAGTTTGCAGACTCACCCTGTAGATCTTGGGATTTGCCTTCATCCATAATTGCATAAGCCAATCTATCTACCTACCTATCGTTCTTATCTTATTAGTTCTGTTTCTCTGGAGAATGCTGGCTAATATAGATTCATCTTGCCTATCTGCCTCACATGGCTAGTTCCTAATCTATGAATGGGGTAAGACGAAAATGAAAAAGACAGGACCCTGGACCTAGTCATGGGGGCAGAATAAGCTCTAGGAAGACCAAAGTAGCAGCAAGTCCTAACCTCGTTTTGTCACTTATTGGCTGTGGGACCCTGAGTGAATCATTTGGATCTCTGAGTTTTTCATATGCAAAATAATGATTCATCTGCCTTCTGAGCTCAGATTGCTTTTGTGTTATGAAAGTATATTTAATATGAAAACACTTTGGTGACTGTTAAATATTATCAAATAAGTATGATTGATATTACTTTTTTTTTTGATTCAGACCTGGCTTAATTTTTTACAAAGATCATGAAATCCTTTTTGCAAGACTCTTGAAAATGACTCCTACAGAACAAAATGATAGAAAGAAAACATTTCAACAAAACATTTAACAACCACATTGCTCAAGTATTAAGGACAGAGATCTAGAAAGTAATGCATATTGATTTATTTTGCATCTGTAATTACCTCTGATATCAGTGATTCTTAATATCATGGAACCTCTCCCAACAATAAGCATACACCACAAACATTTTGTACATAATTTCACAAGTTCACAGCCCTCCTGAGAGCCTATTCATGGACTTCATTTTCAAAAGTGGTAATGATTTCCAGAAATTGACTCATTTTCTCATGTACATCCTAGAAATGCCACCTTCTTACTATCTTCCACTTATTTTGTGAGCAAAGCAATGTTACCAGTTAAAAACTACCTAGAATACCAAAGAGCACTAACATATCTGGCTTGAAAACATTTCATTAAACATTTTTGGGTGTTGCTTCCTATCTTTTAAGTATAAAAAAGGCATTTCAATAAAAACAAATATATAATGAAGTCATCTCCCTTTGTGTGAAGAAATATGAATGAACTGTGCATTAATATTTAAAAGCAACGTAGTTCACTGCCAAAACTTTAAATGTCTCAAGAGCACAACAAATTCTGAACACACTAAGATCATGTTGCTACTTCAGTATTCTTGGGAATGGTGAGTGATTAGTTGGTCTATGGTTTAGGATCAGTTTCCATGCTTGTTTTCTTGAGCTTCTTCTACCTCTGAGAGCTTTTCATCATTTTCCAGTGTTTGCTGAAGTTCATGGATGGTACTAAGAAGAACGTGAAACTGTTTCCTTCTCAATTCTAGCTTATCTTCAGCACTTTCTTTAATATGTGAAAGATGCTCTAATTCTTTACGCAGAGCCTCTAGTTCCTTTAATGTCTCATGCCTGTCTGGATGACGCTGGATCACTTTTGCCGATGCATCATATTCTTGGCGATTTTTTTGTATTCATTTTGCTTGAAGAATTTGCTTTTTGCACTCAGCATTTTTTTCATGTGCTCCAGCAATGCTACATTCTAGTTCTTTGTAAATTTTTTCAAAGTCTTCCATTTCTCTGAGATTCATATCATATACCAGCAAAGTTTTGCCCATTGAAAATTCACATTGGGACAGTGTGCTCAGCATACGTTGGTACTGGCTGTATCCCTCTTCCTGGGATCCAGAGCTGTAGCATTTAATGAAACTTTTCACCTGCAGATTAATTCTCCGATCATCTCCAGCACCATCTCCATCTATGAGGAGACGCTTCCGTATGACTTCGTCGTCAGTCACGGCTCCCATGGCGTGTGCTGCGGCAGCGGTGGCAGATATTCCTATTTTTAGTAAAGACATTTTACCTATTACATTATTTGAAAAGGCCCAAATTGTCAAACCTGCCATTGGCATGTCAGAATTCTGACAAAAGCACAGAAATACCTTGTTCCTATTTATCATGGCTACCACAGGAGAAGTTGGAAAGATATCTCAAAGCCAAACTTTCTAGTAGCTAGATGGATTAACATAGTATCTTAAATAGCACTAGGCAAAATCTGAACTATGCTGGTATATGTTACATGTGAGGAAACATATCAGCCGACCAATGTATTTTAGGTTAAAATTCTCATTGGAGCCATAATTTAAACTAAAGCTTGGTACATAGAGGAAAAAAAAAGCCACACACACAAAGCAGAGTACTGTGAGTGTTTTTTTCTTACAACAAAATCGAAAAGTACTAATGCATGCTAGTTTTAGCGTAATAATTACATGCACCAGATAATTTAAAGTATTCACAAAGTAACATATGGCTTAGCTGTTCAGCTGCAGTGAAAATGTGGATTTTTAAGAATAAAAATTAGTTTGAAAAGCAGCAGGCAATAGTAGTCTCGAATCCCCTGTATACCCGTAAAGTGGAGAAACCATCTGCACTGTGTGCAAGCTGATGACCTTGGATTAATTCTAGCAATGTCATTACCCAATTAGTTGAGGAAGGAAAGATACTTGGGAATTACAATTACAGATCCATTAAAATTGTGCAGTGCTTTTATTCTCAATATTTATTAAATCACATCTGTCTGCTAATCATTATATGATGATTTTTTTTCACCTAAAGAGACTCAGTTTGACAGGTAAAACAGTGAGCTGGTCATGAATAGGATAATTATGCTACTTGAGCATACTTCAAGTATTCTGAAGTATGTTCTGAAAAAATAAAGTATTGATATCTCCTTTTTAATCTCATGACTTCTTAGATGGTAATGCTTCCGTTTGTTTGAATAATCTCCTCAGTGATAATGAACTATTTTTAACCAAAGAATAAATATACACATACATGCCAAATTATGTTGTAATTTCATGTTTTACTGTTCTACTTGTTCTTATTTTACAGAGACCCTGCTGTGTCTCTAGGGGTAATGTTAAAGAAATCAGTAATTCTTGGACAATAGGCACATTTTAATTTTTGTTTGTTGTTATTTTGTTCAAATGGAAAGTTTAAGTTTTGTAGTGGTCTTAAAACAGAAATTTTCTATGGAGCTATCTTCTCATCATTTAACTTGAGAAAGCTTTTGACAAGCATGTAATCTGCACAGGAAATCTTACATGTAGAAGAAAATATATATTTGTAACATTCATATACACAATGTAGATAAATATAAAATTAAGACTATATACAAATGCAAAGCAATGTTAATTATACTCTGATTAGAAAGACAATATTAAAACTGTAAAAAAAAATCTCATGGTTTAATATTATACAAGAAAAGTCAAATGACAATTGTCTTAGGCTGTATTTATGATATTGATAGGAACATTTTTTCTTCATGTTATACCGTCGTTAGAAGAGATAAATGATTAGCAGTCATTTTTTAATGCTTATATTTGTCTCTACTCTGTGATTACCTTCAGTTGAAGAGCAAGAGTGGCTTTTAAACACAAGTATTCATTAATTTATTCATTCAAAATGTATTAATGCATGCCTGTGTCATTGCAGTCACAGGTCTACACATTGTAGATAGAGCTGAGAACAACACAGAAGAGAACAAGCAAAGAAAGAGAACCAAGAAAGACTGGTATTCCAGAAGAAATGTGAAGAAATATTTTAGGGAAGAGGAAATGATAAACTTATCAAGTGGTGTTGATAGGCTTGGTAAAATGAGCAGTGAGGACTGACTGTGGGACTTCTCACAGAGAAGGTTATTGGTGACCTTGACAACAAAGATGTTAGGGGAATAGTGGTGGTGAGTAATGACTGGAGAGAATTCAAGAGAGAATTGAAGATCAGGAAGTAGAAACAATCAGTATTGACAACTCTTTTGAAGATTTTATTGTGAGGAGAGTGTCTTGGTCAGTTCTGGCTGCTATAACAAAGCACCATAGATATTAGGTGGCTATAAACAACATAAATCTATTTTACAGTTTTGGAGGCTGGAAGTCTGAGATCAGTGTGCCAACACGGTCAAATTCTGGTAAGAGTTCTTTTCTTAGCTGGAGACTACTGAATTTTTGTTGTACCATATGACAGAAAGAGGCAAGAGAGCTTTCCGGTCTCTTTTTATAAGGACACTAATCCCATCATAAGGACCTCATGACTTAATCACCCCAAAGGCCCCACTTCCTAATACCATCACACTGGGGATTAAACTTCAACATATGAATTTAAGGGTACACAAACATTCAGTCCATAACAGTGAGACAGGAAAGAAACGTCAGTACTGGCAGAAGGACATGAGATCAGGGAAGAGCTGGTTGGTTGGTTTTAAGATGGGAGATGTTAAAGCATGATTTATTTTTAAGCTATGATCCAGATGTGAAGGCAAAGACAATGATAAAGTAGATAGCCCAAAATTGTAGGAGCAATGTCTTTGCGTTTGTTCTTAGGATCCAATTCATATATAGGGGTGATTGCCGATTACATCTGGATTATAGGTAGAGTATGTGGGCACAAATATAGGTTCATTGACTAATTTGGTGTTTGGCATGAGGTGGAAAATCTCTGATCGTGTCTTTTTTTTCTTCTTTTTCTGTGAAATAAAAATAATGGCATCATCTGAGAGTGAATGAATAAGTGATTGAATAAATACTAAATAAGGGATGGGTGTCAAAAATGCAATAAATTCAAAAAATACAAATTAAACTTATATAAGATGAAATATATATAAAGTGCTGATAAATGCAAAGCAAGAATATTATTGATTGAATTAAAATGTAAGGCTTCTATAAACATAATAGACTTCCTTTATGTAGAATTCAAATCAGTTGAAAGTTCAAATAACTAGTTTATTAGTCTATGATAGGCAATGATAATCACAATGTTCACAATGCTGATTGAGTCTAACATATTGCAAGATTCTCAAGAGCTTTCTAAGTCAATGAGGATAGTTCTGTACAACTTAACTGTTGTGTATTTTATTACATTTTAAAATTTGTTAAATCCAGGGCTACAGATTCTCTGTTATTCTAAGCTGCAGAAAGTTCCCTCGGGGAGAGTTACTATTCAAAAATAAGGCTTGATCACTCCTGTTAATTTTTAGTTGTCTCCCAGGAGATGGTGAATCTCAAACAAGTCAAGGACTTCAGTTTTAAACCTCTGAATCACTTAATTTACATTTTAAATATGAATCACATTAAAAAATATGTTATCCTTTGAAAAAAGAAATTTTTTGTTGATTAAAAAAAATAGAAATAGGGAACAAAGGAAGAAAAAAATACCCTGAGCCCTCACAAAAAGATAATTTTATTAACATATTGGTATAATGGTAATGTTGGAATGTATTGCCTATGTATGGCTTATATTACACCTATGATTAGCTTCTATTCAATTAACATAGTGGTTGGTAGGACTTTGTAATTCTTGGAATGTTCCACCTATTAATGATCACTAAGAAGTTTATCTCAGCTATCTTAACTTTTCCACTCCAAACAAAGAAAGAGCCTCTTGACAATGGCCTTACTGTCAAGACATAAACCTTTGAGCATATAGCAGGTACGTGATTTACAGCAAAATGATCATTAAATAAGAAAAAAAATAGAAAAGCATAACCAAAAATTAGTACCATATGATTTTATAAAAGATTATAATGCTTATGTTACATAGAATCTTTTAAATTAGAATATGGTATAGTGGAATAAATACCAAACTGCATTTCAATATTGATTCTGCCACTAACTAATTCTGTGACCTTGAGTGAATCATTTAATCTCTCTTAAAATAAGTTCCATCATATCAAAAAATAATGATATCTAACTCATAATGTTCATGCAGATAATAAATGAAATCTTGTGTCGTATATAACTGTCTGACTCATATTTGTTCCTTTGAGTTTTTCATTGAGGTTAAATTTACATGTAATGAAATGGATAAATCTACAATATACGACTCAAGTTTTGATAAATGTGTATAAAACTATAACCACCACCCAAATTAAGCATAGACTTTTCCCATTATTCCAGAAATTTTCCTTATGTGTTTTCTAGCCAATACCCACCAACATATGTAAATATTATTTTTATTTCTATCTCTGTAGATTTTAATTTCTATCTCTGTAGATTGTTCCATCTCTGTAGATTGTTTACCTGTTTTTGCTTCATCTATGGCAAGATTCTGTTACTAGATGACGCTTATTTATGATAGTTTTGTACCTTTGATGAATTGACCCTTTATTCATATTAGTGTCCCACTTCATCCCTAATAACATTCCTCAGTTTAAATTCTGGTTTGTTTCCTATTACTTTAAGCACTTTTGCTTTCTTTTGATTAATGTTTGCATGGTATATATCTTTTTATACTTTACTTTTAATCAACTGTGTCCTATTTAAAGCAAATAACTTATAGACAATAAATCTACCTTTTTCAATTCATTCTAGCTCCTTTTGTTTGGTTCATTCAAATTTATTATAATTCTTTTTGTGGTTGCATTTAGCTCTACCATTTTATATTTCTTTTTTCTACATTTGTTCTGTTTTCTGTTCCTCCTTTTCTCTTTTATGTGGTAATCAAATATTATTTTTGGTCCATGTAAATCTCTCTATTGCCTTTTATTTCTAGTTTTTGTATGTTTAATGATGTTCTAGGGATTATAATACATATTCATAATTTATCAAAGGCTTCTCAGAGCTAATGTAAAATGAATGTAAAATGCAAGATTCAAGCAATATCTCCAACCTTTGTGATATTGTTTATACACACAGACACACACACAGACACACACAGACACACACACATGCACACAAATGACAAACTCTGCATTAGGATGTTATAATTTTAAACAGTTACTTTTTAAAAAAGAAATTAAAAGAATAAAAATTAAGATGTTTTTTATATATTTTATATATATATCTAGGTATTTTCTATTTCTTATATTTTTTGCTCCTTCTTGTAGAGCTGAGATTCCATTTTACAGCATTTCCCTTCAGTCTCAAGAAATTCATTTAGCAGTTTTTATAGTTTAGGTTTTATGAGGATAGATTCAGCACCTGTTTACCTGAAAATATATTAGTATTTTCTCCATTTTTGAATCATATTTAAACTGGATATATAATTCTAGGTTTATATATACATATTTTTTTCTTTTCAGCCCATTAAAGATATCACACCATTGTCTTTTTTCCTTCACATACTTTGATCAGAATTTAGCCAGCATTATTATCAATGCTCCCCTATATTTAAAGTATTTGTTGTTGTTGTTGTTGTTGTTGTTGGCATCTTCAAAGTTTTACTCACATTTGGGGTTCTG
This sequence comes from Pseudorca crassidens, assembly GCF_039906515.1. Lineage (NCBI taxonomy): Eukaryota > Metazoa > Chordata > Mammalia > Artiodactyla > Delphinidae > Pseudorca > Pseudorca crassidens. The sequence goes on from NC_090299.1 coordinate 81,237,874, forward strand.
CGGTTTGATTATAATGTGACTGAATGTGGGTTTATTTATATTTATAAAGCTTGGAGTTCTCTGAGTTTTTTAGATCTATAAATTATATATTCTTTCAACAATTCTTCAAGTATTATTTTTAGTTTTCTTTCTTTTCTCCTCTTATGGATACACAGCTACATATATTTGCTTGATTTTTTTTTCAATTTTGTTTCTCTGATGTATACATTAGATATATTTCCTTCTACTATCTTTACATTTCCTCTCTACCTCTCTGTCTCTCTCTTTCTTTGCCAACTTCAGTGTTCTCTGAAGCCTGTGAATTCTTAAATTCACATATTGTATTTCCTGTCCCAGAATTTCCATAGTTTCTTTTTATAGTTTCCATTTACCTGTTGAAATTATCCATCAGTTTGATTATTATGACCAGATTTTCCTTCAATTCCTTGAACATTTTATGTTAGCTGCTTTAAAATACTTATTAATCTAACCTCTGTGTTATTTAAGTATATGTTTCTGTGTGCTGCTTCTTCTCTTGATTGTGGACTAGATATTCCTGTTCACATTTATTAATTTTTACTGTAGTCTGGATGGTTTATTTTAAAGACACTGGTTCCTGTTATTTTCCTCTGGAAAATTTCTGCTCTAGATGATAGTTAAGTAACTGGCTGATTAACTTGAAATCTTGAAGTCTTGGTTATATGATTTCTTAGAGCAAGTCTGTATTTGTTTTGCCTTTAGGCTCAGAGTGAATTCCTTAGACCTGAGAAAAAAGTATGGCCATTCTTGGATATCAGTGGAAAACCCAATGTGTTTACCAAACATCTAAAATGTACCAATTTTTGTCTTGTGCTGTTAGCAACATGTTGTTTTCTGTTGGACTTCTTAAAGTCTTCCTCATGCATGCATAGTTTCTGAACATTTTATTTACAAGTTTTGCAGCTTCCTCTCTGTGTGCCCTTCTCTTTCAGTTTGCTTTTTCCTTCAATTCCCAGCAGTCTGACAGCTCTAAACTTTGTCTTGTGATACCTCAATCTAATAAGTCTGTGACTTTTTCCTGAATTTTTAGCTATTCCATGACCTTCAGACATGGGAATGTCCTCAGGGGGATATCTGTATAAACATGGATCTAATCCAATCCAGTTCCTTTCTTTCAAGAGTCAAATGCTCTTAAATTTCTGTCTAATTTTGATCACTCTACAGTGCCTTTTATACTTTGTCCAGAGGTAATATGTACTTGTTATCTGCCCGAAGTAAGTACAGTAAAAGCTACTCCACCAGTAATAGTCTTTCTTTTATATAATAATGATTACTAGTATCTATATTGTCATAAGTATTTACTAGCACATGCTAAAGTTTAAAGATTTGATCTATAAACTAGCATATATTATATGGAAAATTTATTTTTAAAAATATAAGGTGTACCTAATATGCATTGAGGTATTTTAGATTATAGTAAATAAGCTAAGTAGTTTAAGATAAATACATTTTTATTTAAGTAAAATTTAGTTTACTAATACAAATAAAGTTCCTCAAGCAAGCATACTATTAGGAGAAACTGGTAATTTATAATTGAGTTGATTTTGCTTTCAAGTATTCGTTTGTAAAAGCTAAAATGACTTTCCAACTTTAATTATTTAAATAAGACCATCGTATACAACATGAAGTAGACTTTGAGAACTCATGAAATGTGAAATAGATGTCTCTGATTACATAGGCTAAGCAAAATAAAACTAGATGAGGGAAGTAAAATCTGTGACCAAAACTCCATGGTGATAAACAAAATAGTCTTGAAAGCTTCAGAAACCTTCAAGAAAAGAGAGTTTCAAAATTAGAATTGTGAGGATATTTTGAAGTGGAATATATTTGTCAGGATGAAGTATTCTTTATAGTCATTAATGGTGGTATTTCAAATAATTTAAAATTTATATTTTCTTAAATTTATTTTTGATCTAAGTAATTTAGCTCTAGAGTTTTAAACTAAAGTTATCTTGATGTTCTGAATATTCCGGAATATTCATTTCAGCACTTCCTGATCTTTTTTTACTCATGGACTTCAATAACTCCTTCCAGGTCAACCACTGTAAGGTATCGTCTACTTTCAGATAGCATTTGCTGGCTCTCCAGAGTAAATCTTTTTTCATTCTGAGCTGAACAAACTGATTTAAGTTCCCAACCTCACTGACAGGATCAACTATATAATATCATTTTTCTTATTTTATGAAGTGAGGTTGCAAGGCATAGAACTGTACCTTCACAGTTTGTTGTTGAATGGAAATATTGAATGAGTTGCTCTAATCTTGCACATTATGTCTATAGCATTGCACTACTAAACCAATAGTCACCTCCAGCTGAGCTTGGAAGTGTGAGCACCTTACAGCAAGCAATATTTATCCTACACTGCTGTGAAGTTCACTCTTTCTTTACCCAAAGCTTTATGGCAACCCAAGTTGCAAGTATAAAAAATACAACTCTTCTATCCATTTTTTTTCTCATGTTGTGTCTACTTTGCCATTTTGACAGCCGAAATCCAACAAAAGACTTAAAAGGAAGAATTTCAAAAGATTTCAGGAGAAATGTGTTCCCCTCCTCTTTCTCTAGGCACCTTTTATTATACATCTGGGGCTTTGGATATTTTATTCTGTAAACTTCTGGCACACATTGTTTTCTGAGTTGTAGTCTGCCACATGCTGTCATTTGACTCTTCTATATGTACTAAGCAGGAAGAAGAAGAGTTCCTGCCTCCTTCTGGTATAGTATTAACCTTTTATTACTTAAATACTCACATGTCTGAGTAGAGCAGCCAAGGTTCATTGCTGTTATATTTCCAGATCACACATGTATTTAATTTTTACATCCAAGAGTTGGAATTGGAGCAGAAAAAAAAAGAAGATACTGGGGATGTTTTCAGGGCCAGAGTTGGACTGGGAATGATTTATCAAAGGCAAAGTAAGGAGTCTGGATACCGGGTGCATTTTTTTTTCCATGTTGAAATTTATTGGAGAAAACTAACATGGAACTAAGTCCAGGTTTATTATTCAACAAACACACATTTCAGGTCTTGTGTGTGCAAGAAACTTGGGTAGATACTGAATAAAAACTTGTTAGAATAGGGCATATCTTGAACATAGCTAGATATTAATTTCCAATATAATTTACAAATTTGAGTCACAAAGTAAGAAAAAAATCCTTTACTATTATTCTGACTAGACACATCCAGTGTCTTTACTTGTCAAGGATCTGTTGCCCTGATTTTCAGAGCTGAAGTTTCCAATGTACAGAGCACCATCCATCCACTTTTAGCGTTTCAGCTTGTCAAAGCGTATGCTTGTTGATCTGTAAGAGTTTTTTCTTGAATTTTATAAATTTATTTTAAAACTCATTTTATCCATTTTTCCTATGTTAGTTTTTCTAATGTCTTTTAAAGCTCTTTTGTCTTTTACATTTACAGCATTGGGAGTCATAAATGTGAGGGGTATAGTGAATAGAATATGCCTAAAATTAGAGAACTTAATTCACTTCCCCTTGAAACTGGCTCCCCAGTAAGTCATCAGGGAGTAGTAAATTTCTCAATGAAATCCTTAAGCATTAAATCAGAACACAAAGAAACTGAGAGTTTTAAAAAATATCATGAAGTCCAAAAATTTCAAAAACAAAAACAAAATAAAACAAAAAAAACAGGTTGAAAAGTCTCTATCACCAAACTAGGGGGGCAAAAATAAGTTTAATCCTACGAAAACATCAGAACAATTTTTTTTAATGTACGTCAAAACAATTCCTTTTCTTCCTGAACAAATACATTAGCTATGCAACCCATTACTCTAACAATTTGAAAGCAGCTCACAATAGATAAGGAGATGGAAATGGGTGGATAATCTCATCCAGAGGAGAAATCTACAGTGTAACTCTTCTAATTTCACATAATACTTCATGGAAAAGACACAACAGAATGATCATAATCATATCATTGCCCCTTTAGTTGGCCTGTACTTTGCATAAAACTCAACAAATTGATTTTTCTACCATCAGTGCAGTGCTTCCAATAGATAATTTTATGGTGTAAGTTTTATTAATGTTCTTCTTAAAATAAGAATTAAACAAGAGTTGACTAGAATTGGGATTATACATAGCAGGGTTTTTAGGAAATAAAAAGTGATTTTTATCTCTCTATCTTTATCAATTGAAAACAAAACAGAATGAAACTGAATCCAGAAGAGACAAAAAGGATTTGACTAGAGCAATGATAGTCAAAACTTTTGCTTTTAGGACTCTCTTATTGTGTTAAAAAATTGCTGAGTACCACAAAAAAAGTTTGTATTCACATGAGTTAGATCTACCAATATTTATTATGTTGGAAATTAAAATCAAATTTTAAAGTATGAATAATAGTAAGCTCACTATGATAGCATAAAATATTTTTAAATTAAATAACTACAGTTTTCAAAATAAAAAATAATTACTGATAGAATGATTTTTAAAATAGCTTTACAATTTCTTTAATGTCTGGTAAAGTAGAAGACATATAGATTTTTCTATATGTCTCTGGATTCAACCTACTATATTATTTTGGTTACAGAACATGAAGAAAATCTGGCTTTACACAGATATGTAATTGGAAAGAGAAAAATATTTCAATAGCCTTTTCACTTATTTTGGAATAGTCTTCTTTGTTTCTACATCAAAACTCAACATTAGTAATTTCTTTAAAATTAGTAAAGAATATTAAACAATATCAATGAACATTTTTTACATTGTTACCTTAAAGTCCACCATCTATTTTGCACTCTGATTGTATCATTTCTCCATGCATTATTTTGTAACATCATGCAATGGCCATTTGGAAAGTATTTGTTTACAGAGTTATGGAACTCTTCCAAAATTCTGGCACATTTCAATATATAAATCAAATAGCAAAATATCACCTTTATTAATATTACCTCTGATTGTCTCAGAAAATTATTTACCTAGTAGGAACTTTTAAGTTCATGGAAGTGGGTAGGCATTTTCCCAGATTCAAATTTTTACGTGAATTCTTGGCAACATACCTCTCACTTGCTTTCTTTGGCATGGCAGGCTCACTTTGTGCATTTTTGAGAAAATGTCTGCCAAACACCCAAGTCTCAATACCCATAGTTTGTGTGTCAGACATCCTTTCAAATGACAATGATATTTTATGAAAATGCACTTGCTTTCGGTTCAGTGACACAGTAAACAAATTTTCATGCAAGTTTTCTGTGAGACAACCATTGTATTTCATTATATAGCAGAAAGGCTTCATATGTATTTCTCATATCACTGCACAGAAAATTAAAAAGATATGTCTTCAAGCGTTGAGATTTAATAAAATCAATATATTTACTGCTTTCTCAAGGACATTCTTAGTTGAAATTTTCATTTTTTTCATCACAAGTGCATGGTATTGAAGAATGCATAACTGCTCATACAGGCTTGAGTTATTCCTTTGATTTGTGCTAAGATCTCACCAGTTTTACCCACCTTTGCTTTTCCACCATCACTGTAATGTCAATAGATCGAAGTGATAAATAATGTCTTAGCAGGAAGACAGAAAAACAGAGAGCTGAATCATCTTTTATTCTGAAAACTAGTGCTGAAGGCTTTGAGAATAATTGGGGTATATAAGGCTAAAACTCATATTATTTGGATTTGTTCTCCTTCTGTCCAGTAAGGAAATCAGTTCTCTGTATACCTGGAATTGGAAATGTCAAAAGGAAGTTAACCTGCTTCCTGAAGAGCCTGAACTCTTTCTGAAATATTTTCTTTGTGAATCTTCCTCAGTAAGCATTGCTCTAACAATAAATACAGACTATTAACCTGTATCCAAAAAAGATAAATAGCTGCTTTTCCCCTTGGGAGTTTTCTGGAGTTACTCTTTCTGATTTCTATACCTTGCAAATCTAAATGCAAATATCTTAACCAGCATTTATATGAAAGACATTAAGGTGCTGAATAGACAATGATGAAAATTAAACTCTTTATGTGCTTCAGTGTTGTTTCACCATAAGAACCATGATCATACATGCCAGAATGCTCAGGAAGTCTGGTTTATGACTGACTGTGGCATAACTATTAAGAGTATCTTCTTTCATTCTCAAAGGTGTCCCAGAGTACACGATTAATTATATGGTCACCTTATATAAGAGGCCCCTGAAATTATTTCACACATGCCCAAGGATTTAGCCTTTTCTGTTTCTTTCTATTATCTTCTGTGGGAAGTTAATTTCAGTGGAATATGTGATAGGCCAATTGTGATAATCACAAATAGTATCAGAAGTATAATTTCTGAAATAAATGGCTCATAAGACAGACATATTTCTTTTAATATTGAGTAGCTCTCTTAATAAATTAAGCCTGAAATAATTTTCAATAAGAAGAACCTGCAAAATCAATCAGGAAAATTTTAGAGAAGAGGGAGTGATAAAGTGGGCATATATCTTAAGTCATCAGAACACAATAGAACATATTGGTCAGCTATTACTATAATAGTGCTGTGAAACAAACCACCCCAATATTTAGTAGCCTAAAAAGACAAATACTTATTTCTCTTGCTCAGAGTTTTGTGGGTCAGCAGGGTTACCTTTTCTTTAATCTGCAGATCTGTCGGTCTTGTTTACACGTTAAAGATTGGATTAGAAAATTCCACATCTTTCTCATTCTTTTTTGACCAGAAGATACCTGGGACATGTTCTTCTCATGAGTTACAGCAGGAGTCCAAGAACCAGGCCAAATCAAGCAAGTACAGTTTAGTCTTTCAATGAACCCACTAAACTTCATTGGCCAACCAAGTCTTACTGCACAGGGGCAGGAAAGTATTTGTCATCCACAGTAGGATGGCACTGCAAAATTAGATGGCAAAGGCTATGGATATATACTTTAGTACAAAAAAGTGAATAATCCAGAATTTTTCCTTTTACCCCAAAGTAAATGAGGAGAATTGAGGAGTATAATTATTTGGCTGTCTCATAAGAATTAAGGTTTGCAAGCTTCAAAAGGACATGGCGCCAAGGGCTGAGGAAAAGCATCCCTAGCCCTTTGTTATGGGTTGAATTGTGTTCCTCCGAAAGATATGTTGGTCTTAATCCCTGGAACCTGGGAATGTGATCTTATTTGGAAATAGGGTCTTTGCAGATGTAGTTAAGCTGAGGTCATTAGGGTGGACCCTAATCCAATATGACTGGTGTCCTTATGAGAAGTGGAAAATGCCAGATGGAGATAGAGACGAAGAGGGGAGAAGGCCATGTGACAACTGAGGTAGAGATTGAAATTCTGCAGGGGCAAGCCAAGGAATGCTAAAGTTTGTTGCAAATCACCAAAGCTAGGAAGAGGCAAGAAAGGATTCTCCCCTACGGGTTTCAGAGGGAGCCTGGTCTTGTCAACAACTTGATTTTGGACTTTGAGCCTTCAGAAATGTGAGACAATGAATTTCTGTTATTTTAAGCCATGCCATTTGTGGTAGTTTGTTATGGCATTCCTAGGAAAATAGTATACCCTTGTAAAACCCAGCTGCCCTGGCATAGCCTGATGAGGAGGTAAATATATTGTGCAGGTCTGGAGATAATGTCCCATGGTGCTGTTTCAGGTAAAATAAAGAAATGGGAATTCTGGAACCCAAAGAACTCGGAATGAGTCAGAGATAAGCAGTAATGAGTTAAGATGCCTGGCATGGAAATACCTCTTCTTGAAATGATCGGGCTGCCTTAAACCGAAAATATCTCCTTGACCCTGAATGCAGCAGAGTATAATTGGTAACTGAAGTGACTAGAAATTGTGGCAGAGTAGCAAGAGTGATGAGTAGCTTTGGTGTCTGTGATATAGTAACCTTTCACTAAATCCCAGTGGAGTTTAGTAACAGTAATTGTTAAAAGTGTTACCAGATGCATGAATGAAAACTTTCCAAGTCCTGTCTTCCCCTTCCGCCACTCAGTAGTTGCCAAGTTGCAAAAGGGATTATGGACAGCTGACATTTCTTCAGGCAGATCTTTTTAGAGAGTTTGTTTTTTTGACAAATTTTGTCTTCCCTACATGCTCTTGCTTGTATTTATTCTGATAATAGATACGGGATGACTTGTACATTTGTATTTTTCTTACTGATTTGCTTTAAGACATTAGGAATCTAATCTTTAATTTTTAGGTTTAGAGTTAATTCTATACCTTCATGCTATTTTGTGAATGGCAGGCCAGTGATAGTACCACTTACAAGATTTTTTCCTCAGATAATATGATTCATAAAATTATTTTCCCAGGAGACCTCTTTAAGAAATGATATCCTAAATCAAGGCAGGGAACATTGAAAAAAATGCATCCCCAAGGACAATACAATATTCTCACGATGTCACTTTTGTTCCATATTGAAAGACTCATTTAGATTTCCAGTCAAGAACCAGTGGTATTTTATACTGAATGTTCACATTTAAATTGATATAATATTAAATAAGAATAATTTATGTTAATTAAAATTTTCTTTCTGTTAGTCTTACTGTCAGCATAGTTTAATAGTACTCGTAACTGGGATGTTAAAGTTCGTGGGAAGGAGAGTGGCAAACGTGTGATAGTTAGAAATGGCAGGTTATTTTTTTCCCTAAAAACCAGATGTCAGTCAGGAAAGACTTAAAGGCAGTTCTCTCCTGTAGAGAGTTTTTTTTTCCCTTAAATTCAACCCATGTATCTTTTAATTTGGGGGGAAAAAATGACCTATGGTTGACAAAAGACTTCCCTTGCATTATCTTATTTGATCCTTACAAAAAAAACTTGGACAGAAAGATAATTTTCTAAAATTTTCCTAATTTTCTAAAATTTTCTAAAATTAAGGTACAGAGTCTAGGACACGTCGGGATCATATTGGCAGCTAGTGACAGGACTGGGATCAGAATTCATGCTTTAGTTATTCACTTTTCATCCACTTATTCGGTGGAGATATTTAAAACGGAGGACTACTATGTTTCTACCTCCTTTGCAATGACTTCTACTTTAGATTGAGATGAATATTTTGTTTAGGAGTGTGGATTGTTATGTATGGAACTTTTAGAAAAGCAAGATATTGATTTTCATTGAAAATATCTCCAATTAGAGAGTAAGAGAGTTAGAGGAGAGAGAGAGAGAATAGCCCAAAGAAGCTACATGAGATGATTCCTTAAATCTCCTGGGGAAAAGAGACATATTTCCACAGGAAGAACCAATAGATATTCCCAGTTGAAAGGATATGAATCATGAGCAACACTCTTCCAAATGGAACAGCATCATAGACCCTTTCATCTCTATAATCTACATATGCCCCTAGGAAATAAATAGTGAAAAATTCTAGGCTCTCCTCTCTGCATTTCTTTATTCTTCTGGATCTTGATACTATCACTTTCATTGTTTTTTAAACTTTCTAAAGCTTTCAAGAAAATAAATTTTCTCCTGTTCATATTTTCTAGTTGTCTCAGTAGGAGAGTTGGTTCAAATTACCTAGTCTGTCTTACTAAAGCAAAAGTCTTTCTTATTGTTTTAAATCTTTATCAGTGATTTATTAAAAGCTCAAAATAAGGCTTTTTGAGTACAACTCATACTAAATTACAGTATCTCACTGATACCAATATTCTTTCGAAATTTCTACTTTTGTAAGGTAATGCATTGTCGCTTTTGGTTCTGGAAACAATGCAATTTGGTGACGCATTGGGTGTATTTGTGGGGTTTTGGGTAGGGGTGATAAAAATGTTTTGTGTGACAATGGACATTAATATGTACCATTAGTTAACTACACTGTTTCCTATTTCAAGACTAGATTCCCATCTTTGTGCCTTATGAACTTTGAAGTTTTATCTCACCTAACACTCATATAAAGGAGTCTTCAAATGTATTATGTAGAAATAGTCATTTCATTATTTATTCCACAGTACTTTGTTTTTAACTATCTTTTATTTATTTTGAAACATTTATCCCACTGTATTATAATTAGATAAAAATTTGTCTTAAGATGAGGAAATATGTTATGCATCTTTATGTCCACATTGCTTAGCAGAGCTCTACCCTAAGTTTGTTAAATGGATACATGAATGATGAATGGACAATAAAAGAAAAACTGAGATGGTGTGCTGATAGCTATAATCTCATGAACAGGCTTCTAAAATCAAAATTTCATACATTTTTGCTCTGAATGTCTGTTTTTTTTTAAATTTACCAAAATTACTTTCATCTTTTCTGGTTACACCTATAAATAATAAACATTACTGTGAAACAGTTTTCTGAGAGTTTGTTCCCAACTATATATCATGGAAATGTTAGAAACCTTTTTTTTCTGCCCTCTGTTAGAGTAATCAGATATTTGTAACTCTTGCTTTTGTTTTGATAAGAAATCTTAGTAATTAAAGGAAAAATTCACACAGGAAAAGAGGCAAATCTAGCAGTAACGTACTACATACACTCTATCTAGTATATACTTTTATGTAGTTGTAAAAAACATGGGTTTTTTAATTTCACAGATTCAGGTTCATATTTTAGCTTTGTGAATTCCTTTGAGGAAGTTGTCCCACTATGTAGATCTACCTTTTCCTGTCTGCAAAAAAGGATTAATATTAGTGCCTATCACATTTGGCTGTTGTCAGTCAATATATAGGTAACATTCTTACTAGAGCTCCTGGCATAATGTAAACACTTAATACATGATAGTATTTAAAAATTTAGCTAGCTTAATTTCCAGGTCTATTTCTTCCTCAATAAGCTCCCAGCCTGGGTTTGAAAATTTACTCAATATGTCAGAGGCCAAGTTGGTTTAAAGCATTACTGCTGTTCTGTCTTTGTTTTGCTCTCAGTTTACATTGATAATAGCTAAGATCATAAGAGTTGTCATGACATTCATCAATCTATCAGTATTTTACTATGGTTAGAAAGTATTTATGGATCGAATTACATCAGTTCCTTATTGATCCAAAATTGGCAAAAGTGCTTCAAAGCTTTCAGTTTAAAAACTACCATGAGACTAGACTGAGTGAAAATGGTTTTGGAAAATATCAGATTTCAAAGCAAGTGTTATAAAATGAAGTCCTCCTTTCATGTATTTTTTAGCAATTTTTTCAGACATCAGTATTATTATTCTTCTTCAAGTTTTGTGATAAACCTCAGTCTGGCAAACATGAAGACACTGCCCTTTCATTCAAAGAACTACATATTCATTAAAGTGTATTATTATAAACATATTGATAAGCTTTTAGAAAAAAACTGCATCCAGATGCTATTACTGTAGTAAATGTGAAAATATCTTTCTGTATTAAAAATATGGTTTTTCTATTCTAAACCAGTGGTTGTTTGAAAAATCATTTGATCATTTTCTTTAACTAGTGCCAGAAAGTGCAGTTTGATGTCAACTATGGAAAGAAGAAAACTAATGCGTTTGGAAGGTAGTATGCAATCTTTAATGGAGAATGCTAACAGAACCCACCCACTAGGTCAATTTACTAAGTTAACTGTTGATACATTTTGCAGCTGACACATCCTGGCAGGACCATCCAAGAAGCATAACTATTCAAAATCATACATTTGATAGAAAAGTTCAAAGTAGACAACTGACAACATCTGTTCTAAAATATTCCTGGTTAAAATCTTATCCTCCATGCTCTGTGGTGCAGAACTCCAGAAATTCAATTATGCATGTGGGTGCTTGAACAGAGCTAAGTATTCTCCCATCCTTAGAGGAAAAAAAAAAAATTGACCCTACCAGCAGATATTCTTTTAGAGGTAGGGTGGTTCCTCTTTTGGGCAAGTTATGTTTTTCAAGTTACATTGAAAAATGTTTGTCTTGACCTGGTATACATATTATATTGCTCTGTTTACAGTTGGGTGCACGTAACATGTGCATTTTAGAAGCCGACAGGATAGTTTAACTCAAAATATTATTCATCCTTCTCTCAAAACATGACTATTGTATTGATGTTCATAAGAGGTATGTATAACATTGAAATGTGGTTGTGAGATAGTCTGTAAAAAATAAAATGAAATTTTATGATCACAAGTGTAATTCAAACAAGTGAAGCTATGTACAGAAAGAAAAAAGCCATAAAAATATCTTTAATATGTCTAAATGTAGACATATTTAAATGCTTAAAATTAAATAGTTTTATGGCAATAGACAACATAAATGAGTCACAAATAAAATGTGAACTTATGACTAATAAAGTCAATATGGATAATATAACAACAATCCCTTCTAACTGATGAGAAACAAAATAAAGGAAAATAGATAATTGATAAATATGTAATCACTTTACCAATAAAATATATAAAAATTTGTTCAATCTCACTAAATGTCAAGTAAGTAGAAATTAAAATAATAATGTAATACAGTTTTCACCAATAAAGTTAGTGTTTATAAATAAAGACAGTAACATCCATTGGCTGATGATACTGTGACAGAGGTAAGTACCTCTGGTGGGAGTATAGATTGCTAAAATCTTTCTGAAAAGCAGTTTGCTGGGATTAAGGTTCTAGCTCTGGTGACAAGATTTTGTCACTACATTCCCCCCCTCCAGTGGCAAAATAGGTGAGTAAAAAACTTTACACAGATATTTATTTGTGCCATAGACTCTGGAATTTTTAGCACCATTCCACAGTTTCAATAGTCTATGCTATAAATATCTTTATAATTTTTAAATATGTGCATATTTTTACCCAGAAATTCTAGGATGTTAATTTCCAAAAAAAAACCTCTATCATATGTGTGAATATGTACATGTATGTATGTTTATAAATTCACATTCTCACACACATATATACAAGAATATTTATTGCAAGTTGTTCATGGAAGCAAAAATGTGTATGTTATATGATGTCTACCAATTGAGTAATTGTATAAATGTGTGTGTGTATATATATATATATATATGTTTGTGTGTTTCTTTATAAACAACATAGCACTTGTAGGAATGTCAAGGGCTAATTTAAAAGTATTGAATCTCTTTATATTTAATTTATCTATAGATGGATTGATTATGCTAACATCTATATACAAATATATGTACATATGTGTATGATAGAGATTATATAGAGAAATTAATATATTATATATATGTTACTGATATCTTCCTTTTTATTTAATGTCTCAGATATACTTTTGCCTATTATATATCATTTTTTAAAATTACACATATATATAACTTTTAATTATATATTATATAACTTATAGGAAAAAATAATAGTATAACTTGAAAGAATGTCAAGTAATTTACAAGCAATGAAACCTCTATTCCTTACTCTATATATTATGCTGATATGTACATACATGTGTGTGTATATATAAGTATACATGGTGCTTCTGATTACACACAAAACATAAACCATTTCTTATGTGTTTTTTTGCATTTTATGTTTAGTTAATAGATATATCTCTATTTCTGTCAAATAAGTTAATAAAAGGATGATGCCCATATATATATTTACATATACACATAAGAATGTGGATACGTGTGTGTGTGTTAGATACACACAGACAAACACATGCATGTATACACAATGAATGAAAAGGTGTAGACAAACTACTGACGGTGGTGATAAAGACTTTTGGGGATAGACTGAAGGTTTTTCAGGAAAAGATTATTAATTTTTTCTGGATATCTATAATTAGTACTTGTAACAATAAGAGTGTATTGCTGTATAATTTTAAAAAATTGATTAAAAGAAAAAAGAAAAATGGAAATGCAATAATTTAAATGTTTATTAGGTGTTTCAATGAGTTTCAATAAGTGATCTATCTCAGGTCCTAAACTAAAATCCTAAGAGCTGAACATGAACCAATTTACATATGTGCTTTTTACCAGGACACATTTCTTCAGCTTGAAATTAGTTAAGTGTAAACTAAATTGCAAGCCCAAAGCTGATGCAGCTTACGTAGATGAAGCCAGATCAGAAAATTCCAGGCAGAAACTTCAGTGAACTGCTATCTACCATGTTAACAAAACACAGCTAAGTCAAGAAGTCAAGGCAACAATTACAATCCACAGATCATAAGACAAATCAGTTAATAATAATAGTACCAACATTTATTTAGTATTTACTAGGGGTCTGAGGACTGCATTAAGAAATTTTCAGTAATTAAATTATTTAATTCTCAGATGACCTTATGATATAAGTAATTTCTAATCTAGTTTTGAGTATGAATATATTGAGGGAAAGAGTTTAGATAATTGCTCAAGTTCACACAGCAAGTAGGTGCAGCTAAAATATAAGGTCAGTGTAATGAATGGCCTTAACTCACACTCACAGCAACCATATTTTAAACTTCTATTCAGTATATTTATATGGAGAGTTTATTTTGTTCATAATTTTCTGTATGGTGAAATATTTGGTTTTAATTTTTCTTTAAAATTATTCATATTATTTTTCCAAAATATACTCTGAAAATTATTATTAAAGTATGCATTAATGTTTAAAATCAGCAAAATATTATAAAACACTTTTTGGTTTCTATCATTTTAAATGTACTAATAAAGTCATAGTAAGTAGTTTTCTCATAAAAAATGGAAATATTAATAATGTTAATAGCACTTCCTAAGATAAAATTATTACAAATACTTCCCTGTATCTTGACATTAGTCTTTCCAGTGAGTCTAAAGTGTCTGTGTGGATTTTTATTTTCAACTCTTATTTTCTTCTGAACTGCAATTAATTGGTTTTCTTTGCAACCATTATGTAATGACTTGGCATAACTAAAAGATAATAGGCAGAAATAAAGCCTTTGGCACCATCTCCACCTTCTAACCCAACTACTCCTCTAGGGGAAAAAAAAAAAAAGGAATAAATTTAATACCTAAATGTATATAAGTGATTGAAAAGCTTAAGTTCATATTGATTATCTACTTCACATTTATTTTTCTTTTCCTTGAAGAAAGTATACTATTATTATTTATTTTTCTTTTTGCTGATTTCATACATTTCTGCACTATGTGTTTTTACTGATACCTACCTTCCAATAAAATGTTAATGTTCCATATTAACCTCAGCATAAACAAATCATAAACAACCTCAGTAATGAGGTTAATGTTCCATATTAACCGCAGCATAAACAAATCATAGTGCTTTAAAGAAATTGTGTATGAATACATCATCTTCCCCAATAGATTTTTGGTATTGTGTTAACATATATGAGCACACATTTCTTTTTTTATATAGAAAAGATAGAACATCATAGCTAATTCAATTGCATCTGAGGGCATTGACTAAAAGTAAAAGTCATTCTGGTTCATTTTTTTGGTAAACTTATTTGATACAAAGTAGAAATTTTGGAACTCTACAAACTATAATTTTGGATTAAGTTCTGGCTCCTGATATCTAAATGGGTCTAATATATCATAATTTTTTAAAATTATGAGTTCATCTGTTTTGCTTGTTTTTTTTGGTATTCTATTTTATTATTTTTTTATTGATGTATAGTTGATGTAAAATGTTAGAAGTTTCAGGTATACAATATAGTGATTCACAATTTTTAAAGGTTATATTCCATTTATAATTATTATAAAGTATTGGCTATGTCCCTGTGTTGTACAATATATTCTTGTGGCTTATTTATTTTATGCATAGTAGTTTGTACCTCTGAATCCCATCCCCCATCTTGCCCCTCCCCCTTCCCTCTCCCCACTGATAGCCACTAGATTGTTCTCTATATCTGTGAGTCTGCTTCTTTTTTGTTATATACACTAGTTTGTTGTATTTTTAAAATTCCACATATAAGTAATATCATACAGTATTTGTCTTTGTCTGACTAATTTCACTCAGCATAATACCCTCACAGTCCATCCATGTTGTTGCAAATGGCAAAATTTCATTCTTTTCTATGGCTAAGTAGTATATATAGATATGTATATATATACAATGCAATATAGTATATATATGTGTATATATATATGTGCCGCAAATGGCAAAATTTTTCTTTTTTATAGATGAGTAGTATTCCATTGTGTATATATATATACCCCCACATCTTCTTTATCCATTCATCTGTTGATGTACACTTAGGTTGTTGTGATATCTTGGCAATTTAAAATAATGCTGTTACGAACTTTGGGGTGTGTGCATCTTTTCAAATTAGTGTTTTTGTTTTTTTCAGACTTACACCTGGGAGTGGAATTGCTGGGTCATATGGTACTTCTATTTTTAGTTTTTTGAGAAACCTCCATACTGTTTTCCACAGTGGCTGCACCAATTCACATTCCCACCAACGTGTACGAGGGTTGCCTTTTCTCCACATTCTCACCATTTGTTTTTTTGTGGTATATTTGATGATAGCCATTTTGACAGATGTGAGGTAGTATCTCATTGTAGTTTAATTTGCATTTCTCTGATGATTAATGATGTTGAGCATCATTTCACGTGCCTGTTGTCCACCTGTATGTTTTCTTTGGAAAAATGTCTATTCAGGTTTCTGCCAATTTTTTAATTGGGTTGTTTGTTTTTTTGATGTTGAGTTGTACGAACTGTTTATATATTTTGAATATTAACCCTTTATCAGTCATATCATTTGTAAATGTATTCTCCCATTTAGTAGGTTGTCTTTTTGTTTTGTTGATGGTTTCCTTTTCTGTGCAAAAGACTTTAAGTTTAATTAGATCCCATTTATTTATTTTTGCCTTTATATCATACTTTTTAAGGCATAGAAAAATATGAAAATGGCCACTTTATATGATATAAGGGTGAAGGTCCAGAGGTCAACATTAAATGATCCTAACTAGGTATCCAACATGCATTCAAAACAAAAAATCATAACCTCAGATTTATAAACAGTTTTTAAACAGTCTGGTTGTTTATAAAAGTTTTGATATTTGGATTGACTTCATATGCATAACTGTTAACCTTCACATACATCTTCTTACATACTCAAGCAGGAAAGACTTCTTCACTGCTGTATTTTCAAAATACCTCAAATGTATATTATATGCAGTCTAACTTAATTTTGTTGTATTTTTTATTAGACTTTAAAATTGAATTTTTATATCATTTTTTTCTAAAAGAAAATATTATTATAACTATTGCTTAAGTAACTTCAAAGCCAAGCAGATATTATTAAGTTCACTTGATATACTAATTAAAAAAATAAAGTAGGGAATATTTAAAATAATGTTTTAAATAACATTTAAAAATATTTTTGTGGCACTTAATATGACATAAACTCTGGTGTCTTGTATTTTGGAGTTTAAATCTGTTTTTAAAAGTCTTACCTTTCAGTGATGTCTATTGCCTTTTAAAATTATAGTCTTAAATAAAATACAACAATATATTAAACTGGGAAATAAAAATAGATGATAAACACTTTTGTACATTTTCCTTATCCATGATAGTGGTATTTCATCTAGCTGTCATTTTACATAAATACTCATACTAATTATATCAAGCACCTATTTCCAGAGCAGGAATAGAGACGCAGACATAGAGAACAGACATGTGGACATGGGGGGTAAGGGGAGGGTGAGAAGAATTGGGAGATTGGGATTGACATATATACACTACCACGTGTAAAACAGGTAGCTAGTGGGAACCTGCTCTATGGCACAGGGAGCTCAGCTCAGTGTTCTGTGATGACCTAGATGGGTGGGATATGGAGGTGGGAGGGAGGTCCAAGAGAGAGGGGATATATGTATACATATAGCTGGTTCACTTTGTTGTACAGCAGAAACTAACACAACTTTGTAAAGCAATTATACTCCAATAAAATTAAAAAAAAATGTATGCCCACCCAGAACCTCAGAATGCGAGGAAATAGAGTCTTTGCAGATGTAATTAGTTAAATTAACATGAGGTCATACCGGATTAAGGGGAGCCTTAAATCCAGTGGCTGGTGTCCTTATGTCTGTTTTATCCACTCCTCTGTTTCCAATGCCTAGCACAGTGTCTGACAAACAATAAACACCTGTCAAATTAAAAAAAAAAAAGAAATTTTGAAAAGCCAGTTTGAAACAAAAATTATTGATAAGACCTTTTGATCATTATGAAGTGATTATTTCAGAGTAGTCTTTATTGATTAAAGAATAAACCATAATTATTTTTGTAGTGTTCATAAAGGAAATATTCACTGTAAATGAACCATTCTCCAATTATAAAAATAAAATAATGCTAGAAAAAACAAGAATAAAAATGAAAAATATTATTTCATTTATGACATATTCTTGAAAAGTGAGTTTTTCAGTTACTAATTTATTTGCCTTATTTTAGGTAAATTTAAATATATTCACTTGCAGTCTTTTTCATGTGATAATTTATTCTTCAAATTATACAGAGATTGAATAGATCTCTGTCATATTATATGAGCATATCAGAATGGGTCATTAATAGAGTTTTTATTATTATGTTTTTCCTTTTTTCAAATACTAGATTAACATGATTCAGTTTGTTTTTAGAGAGATAAATAGAGGCAAGAGTGTGGAAGTAGGGAGAGAATGAGAAGGTGTATAACTGGAAGGTCAGAAAGGAGGCTGAAATGAAGCAATGCAGTTGTAATAATGAGAGGGAATCAATTTGAATGCATTTTTTGAGCTCTAGAGCTTTTTTTTTCTAATAAGTGGTATTAAGGAAGGTATTCCACCTTCAGGGCATGTTGGATCTTTGATTTTACTCTTCCTTTCATACCATATTTGTTATTCACTAAAAAAAATTTTCTCCGTTTTCTGTCCTCTCTCCTGTCATCATTTATATGTCAACTTTCTTCCCATAGTTCTAAGACCATAGTGAATATTATAGTATTGTAAAAGTGGAAATTGGAATTGCTTCATTCAATATTTTATTAATACATTAGAGAATTCTAACTTGGTTCTTTCAAATATGATTCCTTTCTTCACTCATACTGATGGCTTCTTATTTGTATTACTGTCATAGCTATTGAAGATATTGCAAACATAATGAGAAAAGTCCCCTTCATTTTACAGTTTGTCTCTGACTGAGACAGTGAAGAATTGCTCCTAGAATGGAACCTTTCAGAACTTCACTAATTGGTCTCTGCAATTTCACATTGAAAGGTAAGGCCTATTACTTCTGCTTAAATTTATTCTCTAAGGCTGAGTTAACTTGATTTGGGGCTAGGAGCTCTTTGTCTTTTTTTGGGAGCTAGGCTCTCAATTGGGAATTGTGTATTATACACCGTATCTCTTATTAAAAAAATAAGAACCAATAAAAGTATATTAAGATGTAGAGTTTCTTTTGACAGCCTCAATAGTTAGACTACATCTGGTCCATATATATGGTTTCTTAGATGCAAATTTGTTAAGCTCAATATTGTCTTAACCCATCATCTTGAATAATCTGTTTTATTCCCCTAGTGCCACTTTCTCTAGGAGCATAAATGCAGTTCAGTGCATTTATTCTTTACATGTTGAATTTTCTTTAATACCAGAAAATAAGCTTGAGTGAGATTGTATATAAGAATAATTGTTCTTTTTTAGCCCCTGAATGAGATTGTACATAATGCAAAAATATTATGACTATACAAATACTGTATAACTGGCATATGGTTTATTAATCAAATGGTACCTAAAAATATTTTAAAATTATAATACATATGTATGTGACCCAATACTTGGTGTACTATAATGATGTGTAAAACTCCCTTAAGTAATGCTGAAACCTTTCAGAGGTCTGAAGTACAGAGGCTACTGACAGAGCTAAGAGTTATTTTTTTTTAACATCTTTATTGGAGTATAATTGCTTTACAATGGTGTGTTAGTTTCTGCTTTATAACAAAGTGAATCAGTTATACATATATCCCCATATCTCTTCCCTCTTGCGTCTCCCTCCCTCCCACCCTCCCTATCCCACCCCTCTAGGTGGTCACAAAGCACCGAGCTGATCCACCTGTGCTGTGCGGCTGCTTCCCACTAGATGTCTATTTTACATTTGGTAGTGTATATATGTCCGTGCCACTAAGAGTTATTTTTTAATGGCCAATAATTCTATTCCATGTTTTCCCTTCTGCACAATGGAGAAACTTGTATCTACCCTAAAAATTTCACAAAATATTGTAAAGATTACATGAAATAATATATACACAATAACAGGAAACTTTAAAATAACTCCACAAAAAAATAAGCAAACTTCTTTACACTCTTTGAATTCATTTTATAAAATATTTTGTGCAGAGTTGCTTGCAGTTTTTGATGTTGATGATGAAAAATCCATGACGGGATAGACAGTTCGAAGGTGGAACATTGTTATTTTAGAGATATTCAGAAGCAGTACGGGTCTGTTCAATATCTTGTGTTCTGCTATAGAAGCTGAGCCAAATGCAAAAATCCTTCTGGAAGTCAATGGGAGTTCTGAACACAAGCCAGAGCAAGATGAGAAAAATAAAGTAAAATGAGGAGCTGGCCTGAAGTCAATTGTTTAAAAAATGAAAACAAAACTTTCTGATATGTTCCCCTAATGATAGATAATTACATATTATATTTTAGATGGTTTTCAGAGTGCCTTATTCATTCATTAGTCAGTGCACCTTATGACCTTTGCATGAGATCAGAATATTGAAAGATTTGTCTTTTTTCAGTTAACTTCAGTGTGGGAACACAGGTACCATTGAGAGAGTTAATCCACTGTGTCTCATGGAACTTAATGGGAAGGAAGAAGAGTATTCATAGAAGGAATATATGAGCCACATTTTAATTTCCTTTTACTTTTCTAAAATATTTTATCTGATAGGTATTAGGGGAAAATTATCTTTCTTACCATCAAACATTCCCTTTCCCATCCTCATTTTTGCTTTTGAGATCTTGAACTCCTCATATAAGGTTATAAGAAAAGAACCTGAAGTCTATAGCACCAAACCTTAATTTCTACAAAATTTTTAGAGTTTGATATTATTATAAGGTGGAAATAATATAGAGAAGAAGATTGATTTCAATTTTCAACTTTATTAGTATTATAGAACTATTGAAAAGTATTTCACACTTGTTATACTTTTCAGGAGGGCATCTTATACCAAATTCAGTTCTCAATTCACATTTTCTAATTGTTCTTCAGTATGAGAGCCATTTTATCATTATCCATGAGTTGCAGGAGTAAAGGCACTGAATTTGCCTTGTCTGTGGAACCCAGGAACAAGCAAGACATCAGCTACTCTTTCTAGCTAGCATTCAGGCATGGTACAAAGAGCTGAAAGAGCATGGCACACTCTGGAGGAAAAACTAGATTAAAAAAAGCTAATCACATGGAAAATTAGAGTATAAAATTTTAATGCAGCAGGGGAAAAGAAAAAGAAATAATCATGAAAGCTATTTCTTAAAACTATGTAAGACAGAAAATATTTCTCTTCATTTCGTAATGGAAGGGAGATGCCGATAATATATTGGAGAGACAGATCCAGAGCTAGGATTGTGAATACTTCAGTGTAAATAACCCAATCTTGATTATTTAAAACAATTGTCAGTAATATAGATATAAAGTTTAAATTCTATATTCACTGTTAGTAAATCAAGTGAAACATGTGAAAAAGATAATTCTCAAGTTTTACATTGATATTTTTCTTATAAAACTAATGTATACTCACTATTGAAAATTTGAAAAAAATGTAGATAAGATTAAAAAAGAAAGTAATATTTGCCTATAGTACCTTAACAAGAGAAGAACACAGATAACATTTTAGTGTACTTCCTTCCAGTGTTTCTAAGCATATATATTCTATGTGAGCATTTCTGTCTTGCTCTTTGCACTTAACACTTTTGATGTATTTTAATAAAATTGTCCAATTATCTTAAAAATCTTTGGTATACTTTTACTGCTATCAGGTATCTATAACACAAATGCACTTATTTGTAATTTAGAAAAGTTAATTTAGGTGCTAATTTCATTTTATATTAACAAAAACCCCTTGAAATAGATAGGCAGAAATTATCTCCATATTTTTCAGAACCAAGACCTAGGGAATCTGACTACCACGATGGTTGCATATAGGTCTCCTAAATCTCAGTTGTAAGCTTTTTCCTCATCATTATGAGATAATGTACCATACTTAGCTGGTACTTTAATTATTAAAGCTGTCTGGATGGAGTCCAGATGGAACATATCTCATATCAAAAAAATATAATGTCAGAGGTTCAAATATGGATTCATACATTTGAGTGGAAACAATATAATGAGAAAGAAAAGAATTTTGGCTTAACATATAATCATTTGTTTCCAAAGTCTATAAATCCTGAGTGTATTTTGGTCTGTTTTAAAAACACCGATCAAGTACTAATAAAATGTTTTGAACAACAGCGGCCAAAAAAGTTACTGACAGTTTTTCAGTGTTGACATCTTTCCAAGCAATTTACTCTCCTTGGCAGAACACAGGAGGCAGTTCTACTCTTTGGTGACTAGCTAATGTTTTAAACATACATCACAACCTTTTTCTTAACCCAAATGAAAATGGAAATAACAATTTGATAAAGGGACAGAGTGTGGAAGAGCTAATTAAACTTTGGACAGAAAACTCATAAAACTGTTGTTTAGAAGAGAATAAGCAGGTTATCCACATTTAGCACACATTTTGGTATTAAAAAAAAAAAAAACTCTTTAAGGAAACATACCATCTGTCATTATGCCACTGATGCAGAAGGTATGAACTTCAAGTGCTGAAAATAGCTGGAACTTATGCAAATTTTTTGTATTATTTTAAAGTAGTTGATAACATAATTGCAGTGTGCTAAAATTATCTGTAATATTTATATTTAAAGAAAAATATTAGTGATTTGAGACAATTAAGAAGTTAAATTTATTACTGCTTTGCTCCTGTCAGTGATAGTATGTCTTGCTTATTTACATATCATAGAAAACTCAAGAGTTTTAGCACATAGTTGCACTGAGAAATAAGAATTATTGAAGAATAAAGGGAAAAACTAGTGTCAGAATAGTGGGGGAAAGCATACAATATTCAGTATTTAGTAAGTTACACAAGATTATGTCTTTTTCAGAGAGGTATTCTAATATCCTGTACATGTCTGACCCAATAAATATTTGTTAGTTGAATGAATGAATGCATGTATTGATGCAACAGTTCAACATTCCAAGAATTTCTAAGCGTCTGAGTTAACAGTGTTTGCTATTCCTTTTGCTCTTCATCAAACATTACTTTTTTCTTTATTTATTTATTTCTTTTTTTTAAATCTATATTCAGGGAAGAGGCACTCTATTAGAAAATAGCCTAAATCAATCAGGAGAAATTATTTCGCTAAGAAATGGAAGGGGAAGCTGGAGTAAAAAAGGGGTTGAACTAATAAATGTGGTGCAGTAGGGAAATGGCTACTGTGAAAGCATGTAGAGAGAAACTGATAAACTAATCTACTGCCCATGTTTAAATTGTTTTCTTTTTCAAAATTAATGTGGCCTTCCAAAATTTATCTATGTGCTAAGCCACTGGCACAACTCAGAGTATGATTTTTCTTTAAAGGTCTAAAAACTATCCTATCATTTTAATAGTAGGAATCTAAATGTCTAAATAAATTTTATGAGGTATTGGGACTTCCCTGGCAGTCCAGTGGTTGAGACTTCGCCTTCCAGTGCAGGGGGTACAGTTTCCATCCCTGGTTGGGAGCTAAGATCCCACATGCTCTGCAGCCAAAAAACCAAAACATGAAACAGAAGCAGTATTGTAACAAATTCAATAAAGACTTTAAAAATGGTCCACATCAAAAAAAATCTTTAAAAAAATAATTAGGTAAATAAGTAAATAAATGAATGAATAAATAAATAAGTAAAATTTATCAGGTATTGAATGCCAAAGAGTTCTTTCAAGATTCTATAAAAATATGGGTGCAGTGAGTAGTGTTGAGAGAAAGAAATATATTGCTCATTCCATGCATCTAAGCTGACTCTGGTTTCTGGTGGTGGTACTACTGCAGTTCCAAACAAGCAGACAAGAAACTCTGGGCATAAAATAGCAAGTGAGAATCAACCCTCCTGTCTATACTGTACTTTAAGAGAGTAGTCCTTGAAGAAATCTTTGACATATGAATGTCATCTATTACCTTCTTTTTTCACCTTGTCAACTTCATTAGCTGTTTAGTAATAATGTTTCCAAGAATGGTTCTTTATGGAGCAGTTTATAGAATTATATCAAGCCAAAGGAGATTATCACATTGGGGACTGGAAAGAGTGGACTGCAATATACAATTCTATATATTTAGTGTAAATGTGATCTGCTTTGTTGAAGCATGGCTCCTAGTAGATAGTTCTGTTTCTCTGTCTGACATGGATGTAGGTATCCTTCATGTTCTTCAGAGGTTCTGTATCTATTGTGTAGCATGTATCATGATTACTTTGGTAAAATTTCAGGTAATTCTTAGCCATGACTTTGAGATAACCCAAGAGTAATCAATTGCCGCACTTTACACTGTAAAGCTCTAAAAGTTAATTTAATTATTGAGTATTTAAAAATAAAATATGAGAGAAAGGAGAAGAATGAAGAGCTGGGTTAAGGAGAGGAATAAAGAGCTGGGTGGGCAGAAGATAAGGAGTAATGTTACTCTAACTATGGAGTCCTGGACTTGAAGTAGTTCTAAGAATCACTGCTTTTATTTTGTATTCTGTGAATTCTGATATTTACTTGAATTTTGGAATTAATACAAGGAGACAGTGTTTTCTAAGGAAACAATCTGCCTGTGTTCAAACTCTAGCTCTACCACTAGTTAGTGGTGGGATCTTAGGCAAGTTACTTGTCTACTCTGTTTCTCAGTTGCACATGTATCAATATAAAATGAGATAAAATATACTATTTATCTCTTTGGGTTTTTTGTGAATATTAAATGAGATAATCTATATGAAGGAATTGATACAGTGTCTGGTTCAGAGTAAGAGATGAATGAATACATAACAATTGCCATCATTATGGAAAGGGAGGGGAATGATTAGAGAATTTCTTGGAGGATATCTGATGCAGAACAGCTCAGGTGTCCTATAGTAAGACCAGAGCTCTTCATGTTTATATTTCTGCAAGACCAATGATGTATTGTACTCCATAAAGTAAAAGCAGTAACCAGTGTCAAAAAATGTATCATCAATTGTTTTCTCTTTCTACTCAATAAACTTTAATCAAACCCCACATCTCTATACTTAATGTGAGTATATCTGGATGTCAGCCCTTTAGTGGTTAAAAAGTTTTCACAGGTAACCTAATGTAATTCTAAAAGACACATCATTTTGACTCATACTTGAATTTGTGAGAGTATTACAGCCAGAGAAATAAATGATATTTTAGCCCTTGTGTCATTGTCCTTTGCTGAGAGAGACAGAGAGAGAGAGAGGGGACAGAAACTACAACTATTATTTCATTGTAATTCAATAGGTTGAGTAAACAAAAGTCTGCAGCCTTATATAGCTCTGTTCAATTGTTCTAGGCACTGGTATGATTTCCATACTCAAGAAAATTGAAATCAAATGAGGGAGGCTAACAGGTAAACAAATTATTAACAAATATTGTGAAATGTCAATTCAGTTTATCTCTAGATAATCTAAGAAGCACATTTATTATTTAAAAAGCATCTTAGTATTTTATTGGAAAACATTTGAAGTGCCTTAGTCAAAAGGCTCATTTCTCTAGTTATCAAAATGAATGACTGGTCAAATGGAAATTTGGGAAACACTGTCTCCTATGTGGCAAACACTGTGTTAAGAAGGTCATTGCCTTTCAGTTTCTGTTGAGGAAGTTGATAAAAATATAATATTTACTTTTGTTATAAAGCAAAACATTTAAAATGCTGTAATAGAGATTAAGGTGCTATGAGTAGGTGGAAGATGATTTCCATTTTTAGTGGTACATGGGATTATGCTTCTTAGGATAGGTGAGACTTTTAGCCTTGAAGGCAGAATAGGGGTTCAGCTCCACAATAGGAGATCAGGTAGGAGGAGAAAGGGGGACTGTGGTAAACAGAGAGCAGCAGAAATAAATGGCCAGAGGTGTAAGTACAGAGAGAGTGTAAAATTATAGACTATAATACAACTTCACACCCACAAGAATGGCTAAAATTAAAAAAGGACAGACAATAATAAGTGCTGGTGAGGATGTTGAGAAATTGGAATCCTCAAACAATTGCTAGTGGGATTGTAAAATGCTGTGACTATACTGGAAAATAGGCATGCCTCAAAATGTTAAACATGGAGTTACGATACTCTGCAATCCTAGTCCTAGGTACATACCACAATGAATATAAAAACAAATGTCCACACAATTATGGCAACATTATTCATGATAGTGAAAAACTGCAAATAACCCCCATGTTCATTAACAGGTGAGTGGACAGAATATTATTTGGCCATAAAAATTGTATGTAGTATTCACACATGGTACAACATGGATGAACCTTGAAACCCTTATGCCAAGTGAAAGAAGCCAGACACAGAAGACCATATCTTATATGATTCCATTTATATAAAAATGTCAAGAAAGGCAAATCTAGAGAGACAGAAAGTAGATTAGTAGTTGCAAAGGGCTGTGGGAGGCTAGTGAATGGGAAATGGAATGACTACCAAGGAGTATGAGATTTCTTTATAGGATGATGAATGTTCTAAAATTAGATCATTGTGATGGTTACACAAATTTGTGAATAGACTAAAAACCACTGCATTGTACATCTTAAAAGGGTTAATTTTATGGTGTGTAAATTCTAACCCAATAAAGCTGTATAAAAATAGAATATAGAATGGTATTGGAGTAAGGAGGGTATAGTCACTATTTTGAGATACATTTGCAAAGTTGGTTAAGGCCAGTTTGTCGAGATTCCATGCAACGATCCTTAAATTACTTCTGTATTCCGTAGGGAATAATTGTACATTTTAAAAACATGGTGCAAACACTAATACCTAACATTTTGTGAGTTCTTAAAAATTCCCAGGATTTGATGTATCTTACATGAACTCACTATTAATTCCCTCAACAGTCCTATGGAGTAGGCTACATTATTATTCCCAATTCACAGAGGAGGGAATTGTGTCATGGATGGTTTAAACACATTGATGATTTGTGGAAACATGAAGTCTGAACTCCCAATCTTAATACCTATACAACAATGCCTTTTGACATTATCAGAGTTGCATTTTATGAAGAACACTGTCATTGGAGTGCTTAGGGTGTATTAGTTTAGTCTCTAGTGGCTATTTCAATAGTCCAAATAAAAGATATGAGCAACCTATGGCAATAGCAGTAGAAAAACTCTATCAGATCAGTTGAATTTGGATCCAATCTTTGGTGAAGCAAAAACACTTATCTGAAACAGAAATACTGTTCATAAAAGCAGATTTGGCTTGAAGTGCAAACATAAGTCCAGAGTGAGCATGACTTAAATTTACTTCTCTCATAAACAAAGAAAATTTCTAGAGTCAAGATTTCTAAGACATGGTAAATGTAGAAAACCTGTTAGTGGCTAACTATTAAAGAAAACGTTTTATCATTAAATATTCATAAGTAAAGGAGTAATCCTCTTTTTGTATGCTGAACCATTATAATGCTCCTAATAATTACAGATCCACCTATTTTTGAGCTACCCTATCTTCTGCGGGTTGTTTTAAATGCTTTTCTTAGTAAGGTGGAAGTCTCATAAGCTTTAAACTATGGCTTTGTAATAACACAAATGTTTTCTCAATCTTTAGAATACTTTGAGGAACTCTTAAAATTGTATCACTGCCTGTTTGAAAACCCAACCTGGTGCTAATTGTTAATATGCTCTTTTACACTGAGGCTTTGTGTGTTACAGCCCTTAAATAAACACCCCCATAGAAATACCAAATCAAGTTGGATTATGGAGGGACTGTAACTTCTGCTCTAAAGTATAGAGATATAAAATACTAGGAAGGTTCCCAATATTTTATGTATGTGTCCTAATTTTCAAGCTGAGAAGATGATATCCAGTATCAAAGAACCCTCCGAGTAAGAGCTTAGCAGCAGATAAAACAACAACTACAGATAACAACAACAACAAGCAATGAAAACTTGAGCATTTATTAATAGAAGAAAACTAGGCAGATCAACCAAAAAATAAGCAACAGGCTTGAGGAGGGGGGTCTTGTTAACAAGGTGGAAAAAAATTTAAACCAGAACATTGAAGAAATCTTGTCTTATTTGCAAGCTTTACTTATGGCCAAATAGAAACCAGAAATGCATGAAAAGTTTTCTTCTCTGTGATGCTGTAGTACTTTGATTCCAACATTATCACTATATATAGAACTTAGATTAAATTGAGTGGTTCTGTTGTCTGCAGCCCTTAAAATACCTGAGTAAAATCAGTCTTACAAGACAACTGAGGTGCTTTTTCCTACTATCAACAGTATTCTGGCAGTTTACATTATAACAATTCATCTGTGCAAAAATACTGAGTTTGTGTTGTGTGGTACGCATTGTGATAAACAGTGGTCATGAAGGGTTAGAAGGGAAGCATCTGCCTTCTTGTTTCTCAACACTTAGCAGGAGTGATGGTCTAGTAAATATTTACATCATTGCATCATAACAATAGAAAAGGTATACATGTATTTGTGTGAACACATTAAAAAAAGATTCTGAGGATTAAGTTTGGTTTAAAAGAGCAAAGATTTTCAGAATATAATGACATTGATGTAAGATTTCAAAGTCATTCAGGCGTTAAAAGGTTGTGTGAGAGAGAATAGAAAGTTCTAGGAAGCTTAGCAGTTTATGCACAAATAGGAGCATGGCCTTTGAAAATCACAAATATTTTGTATAATGTGATGGGGTAGGTTTGTAAGTCACTCATGTATTAATTCCAAATCAGGTACACAAAAGATAGAATTATGTGACAGTTTAAAAATAAAAGAGGTTTTAAATTCTTTAATGGTTGCCATATTTTGTTATTTTCAAAATCAATTCTTAGAATCATTAGAGTTGAATCTTTATGCAAAACTTGACTAGTAGTGTTAATTTTAAAGGAGAATATATATGAATACTCACATTCAATAAGTGGAGAACTGTTTTGGAGATAATAAATAATTTGGTTTCAGATTTGGTCTTATTTCTCTTTTGATCCTTTGAGATGTTTCAACATGAATATGATATTTTTCTCCTCTTGGGTTAATTCTCCTTTTAGCGTCCTGTTAACGTCATCCGGAAGGACCCAGACATCTGTGCTTCAGAAATGGATGATTCTGTTTCAATTTTCACTTCAACCTGGGAATGACCTTTTCCTCTAAAAGGGCTTAAGAAACCCTCCTTTTATCAAAGTAGATTCAAAATGCTGATAGAGCAGACAGAAAACAGAGGGAATGCCCTGATAGAGAATACTTGGATTAGAGAGAACATGGCCTCATTATGTAGTCAACTTGGGGGTTTACAAAATTGTACTTTGAGCAAAGCATGAGCAAAGATTGAGATTTATTTATAGAAATTCAGAAAGAAGTAGTAGCATCTCACTGGAGTCCAGGCCACTTAAAACTTCTAGTGGAGGATCCAAATCTAGTCTCTTAACTCTAGACAACTAGTACTAGTTTTAATATACTGATTGTAATATTTATCATAAACGAGGTTTATTTTTCTCTAAGTGTGCTGCTTGTTATGATATCCCTGATGTATAAACTTACTAAAGTAAATCTTCATTGTCTTAGATTTTTTGGCTAGAAAAATCTAAAAAAAGAAAGAAGGGTAATAAGTGGGCAGTTATAATACTTAAATGTTGAAGAGATGTTTTGTGTATAAAACCTCTTGTGATCTCATTCTATTTTTGTCCCTGATAGTGATTTGGTCTTTAGGTCAAATTTGGTCCATTAGGGCCATTTGGCTCATTTTGTCAATGAGAAAATAAAGACAAGAAACTAAGAACCACTTATTTACCATCTATGAAATCATCTGACTGTTTAATTGCATACCTAAAGTAAAAAAAAAAGAAAATTATAAACAAATGTTAAATTTGTTCCCAAATTGGTAAGAATAAAATGAACCATTAACACTTTAAAATCTGATTAATAAGCAAATGATTTTCTTTGGCCATTCAGCTTTCATTGTCAGAAGCTTATTATTATTATTCCCTTTTCCTCTCAGAATATTCTCTAAGACAGTTTTGTGTTCTTTTTTCTTTATAGAGTTACTTACAAAGATCTGTAGGGACATATCATAAACATGCCTCATATTAAACTGTTAGGATTTTGCATCTGGGATTTTGACACATTGTTAAAATTAAAAAAAAAAACACATGAGATAGACTTGCAAAGGAAACAAAAAGAATGTTTTTTTTTCTTTTTTGTCTTTGGTAGTTTTTCAATTCTGAAAGCGTGGGAGAGGCTAGGATGGGAGAAATGGTCAAGTTTAATGGCCAAAAATGGAGAAAACTGGAAGTTCAGAGAAAGGAACTTGATCCAGACTTTACCATTTATTTGACCATTATCACCTGCCACCTGTAACTAAAACAGGAAGCATCAAGTGTTTATTAAAAAATGATTGACACATGGCCTTGTGTAGGTTGACCGATTTCCAGCCCCCCCCACCCCCGCCCTTAGCGAATAGAACCTATATGTTGAATGAGCATGATTATTTAGGCTTTAAATTCTCTTTCAAATCTAAAGACATAACTTAAGTGTTAATTCATTTAAAAATCTTTTGTATTTTTTAGGTTTCTTTCTCTCATTAAGAGAAAAATAGTATTAATTTCTAGTTTATATAATGCACCTACATACTGTGATATCTAATAGCTGTATCTTACCTTATAGACTATTTTAAATGTCACAAAATAATGACAACAAAGGTCATTGTAATATTTTTTTAGTACAAACCTAGCTGAATTACTGGATTAATTTCTGATGTGAGGGAGATCTTTGGGAGGAGGATAAAGATGTGTTTTTTTCAACAGTTTATGGCTCTTAACTTTTTTGTTTCTTGGTTTGATATCCTCTGTTTCTAATATACAAGTCCCAAATGCCTGCTTAATTTGATAAACAAAGCTGGGCTTCAGGCATTCTTTTAGTGAGGTATTAGAATAAAAAATAAGATATCAGGAAGTAAAGTAAAATATAATTTAAATGTTTTGGCAGAACAATTACTCATCCCAACCCAAGTGCAAAAACAACCTCCACTTTCCCAATACATTCTGAGGTGGCTGTCTGGTCTGAGGTGTGTCTGGATGACTCAACAATAGTTGACTGGAAGGTCAAGACCCAGGGACGGTGATAAGTTAAACTGTTCAGGGAGGACACAAGAGGCATAAATGAGAGGAAGGAGTCATACAGAAAAGGTAAGATCACCAAAGTGTGTTGATCTCCATGTCTTGTCTCTCATTAACTACCTTACTGATAGCTAGGTAGTTCTATATTCATTTTTAGGAATAGTGAATTGTTTTATATAGAAAAGCAGCAATGTTGTAATTCCACCACCATATTTACTCCCTTCCAGTAAGTGCTTTCAGTGTCCATTTGTCCAAATTATTCTAACGAATGCTCATAATAAAATTATGTTGTGGAAAGTGAGGAATGGACGGACTCCAAATCAACAACAATGGCACTGAGGCAGAGCTGTTAATTTTCTAAACATCAAGATAATATGCTAATTACATTATGCATTCTTATGAATACAATTATTGGTTACTACTTTTAGTTCTTGTTTCATTTAGAGAAATTTAAAAAGTATACTTAACTAAGAATGTTATGAATCCACTGGCAATTACTGTTTGAAATAAAGTTGGTGAGAAAAGTCAGAAATGAGAAACCAATTTTAAAGTAGCACTGAGAAAATGTCTATTTTATAACTAAAAGCATAGTTAAACTGCAATAATCTGAAATTCTTAATTTTTCTCTTCACTGGATGGAGAACTTTAGAAAATACAATTTATTAATTTATGTTGGCATATTAGTAGGCATTCCTCGTTCATGAAATATATATTGTATGTAGCTATGCTCAATTTTTCTTTTAGGGGAAATTACTCTTTAATTGTTGTTTGTGCTTTTAATCATATTGTTCAATAATTAATACTCTACACTGCAAGTATCTTTAGGGTCACCATGGCTGTTCTGTAATCTTCTATCCATTCACTTAACCTCTTTAAGCTTCATTTTCTTTACCTGAAATGGAATTGAAATCTTACAAGTCTATGGTAAAGATTAGAGAAAATGTGTGTACATCACCTAGCCTAGTGCTCATCATGTAGTAATTTGTACAATAAATATGTATATGAAATACTATTACTTAAATAAATTTATTATTATTATGTTCTAAGGAAAAATAAAATGATACCTTTTTTTTAAGTCTAGAGAGAAATTGGGGGGAAAAGGATATTTTGTTCATCTTTCATAGCAAGTTTTGTTTTTCTAGCCATACAGCATAATGGTAGGCGTAATAAGGAAAAATTCTTCTTTAGATAAAAGATGAATCAGTTGACTTTGGGTTTGGTTTAGCTTACTTTTTAAATTATTTATTTTATGTTTAATATTTTTTTTCCCTAAGTTAAATGACTTACCTGTCTGCCCTTGCTTATCCAGTGACTCATTTGATCAAAATTACATATTTCTGAGATAACAAGAAAGGGACTTCTTTTATGGTAGGCACGAAAAACAACAAAGATAGGGCTTCCCTGGTGGCGCAGTGGTTGAGAGTCCGCCTGCCGATGCAGGGGACACGGGTTCATGCCCTGGTCCGGGAGGATCCCACATGCCGCGGAGCAGCTGGGACCATGAGCCATGGTCTCTGAGCCTGCGCGTCCGGAGCCTGTGCTCCGCAGCGGGAGAGGCCACAACAGTGAGAGGCCCGCGTATCGAAAAAAGATAGAAGGATAGGTATGAGAAGGGCCTCCCATCAGCACGATCCAGTAAGCAGCAGAAGCTCAATAACATGGAACAAGATTGAGTTTATTAGTAGCCCTGTGATTTAACAAGGTTATTTTATGACAAAGCATTGTTAACTTTGCTGTGTTTCAGAGTCTTTCTTGAGTGTGGCATATTCAAAAATAATCAGAGGGGAAAAATGCTGCAGCTCATGGCAATGTGTATTATTTAACTAGTGATGCCTCTATGTAGCCCAATTAAATATGGCACACCTGAGGGGTCTGACTGACAAATCCAAAATCAGTACAGTTTCTGAAGCAGAAGAAACTCCAGAAGATATAACAAAAACTAATAGCAGTCATTTCCTACTTTACATGAGCACAACGTACATCACAAGGAGAGGAAACAGCTTCTGAGGCCTTTTTAATGAACTGTCTTGGAGGAAATTGTCTGATCCATAGTTACATAGCAGAAAAGCTACACCAATACATTTTGTGTTTCTTCTTTGCTCACATTACAAGATAATGTCACAAAGACATGGCTTTGAGACTCTTTTGCTGATACCATTGTCTTTTAAATACAAAACCTAAATTTGAGAACAATATGAAAGGGCATGCCTAAGCAATGAGAGATTTTTTTACAATCAATATCCAGTGTGTATTTTATATTTCCAGCACATCTCATTCAGGTACTAATTTTTGTTGGATATGGCTCAATTGTTTTTAGATTTCATTTTCTCACTTAATCTTATTTTTCCTTTCAAGTTCTCAATAGACACATGTGGCTATTGTTTATCGTACTGGAAAACACAGAATTAAAAGCTACTAAACTAAAGGCAGAATTTGTGTTACTTCTCAAGTCCACTTGGTAGATTCCTTCCCAACACACTCTGTTTTTAAAAGGTACCTCAGGGACTGGATTACTTTTTCAGGCCTGATGAACCCATTTAAAAGAGACGGAAGGTAAAATATTTACAAAATTTTGCTGCTGGGCATCAGCAAATGGAGTCCAACAGCAACAGGAGAAAACAGAAACCATATCCTGACTCTGGGAGTGGAAAGAAAGGTAAAGGGAGTAACAAAGCAAGGGTGCAACTCGAGGGATATGGCTGATATATACCAAGAGTGAAGGGAGAGGGGTTGAACAAGATATTAAGATCTGGAAGATATTAATATCTGGAAGTTTAAAATAACTTATGTGGCTTATTATATTACTATCAGACAGTGCTGTCCTGGTTAAATACAGTTCAGGCCTTATTTTTTTTTTAAAGGGTATTATTAGAATGACTATTTACTATTAATACTTTTCATAAACTAAATATTTAGAACAATGAAAATATTTAATGACAGTCACAGAATATTTTCAGCATTCTATATATTTTTATAGTTAAATCTAAATCTCAGAAGCCATTCTGCTAATATAGAACCCTTCTTCTCTAATATAGAATTTATTTTCCCCTGAGGAAAGCAATAAACTTTGTTAAGAAATACTTAAGTGGAAAGAAAATTTGGAAAAGAAGGAGATCTAGACAGATAAGCTGACAGTACAATAATTACATGTGTATAAACTGTACTTTACAAAGCACATTCTTATGTACCATCCCACATAATTTTTACAGTGATCCTAAATATAAGTTAAATATTATAAAAGAAAAACATATGTGTGTACGCTGTGTTTTGTGCTTGTGTGTGTGTATTGGTATGTGTTTAGTCAGTCAGGTAGCTACTAATTTTTTTTTTAATTCATAAACATAAAGTTAGAAAAATAAAAGGGGGGTGGGGGAGTTATACTGGGAGACACTTCTCCTTGGATCACTCACATTTCTGCCTGTCTTGTGAGCAGAGGCACTGACAGCTTTCATCCCCAGATGGCCTTTTCAGCTATGTTTGTGAGGCCAAAAACTTGGAAGATAAATGTAATGTCTTCCGATAGAGCAGGGAATATGTTTGTTTACTGTGTCAGATAATAAAGATAACATCTCCGTCTGGGGAAAAGTTCTGGCATGTTTCCTTGCAGCCCATTACATTATAAAATATCAGGGTTCCCTAAGTCTGAGGTGACACAAAAAGAGTTTATTGTGACATAAACTCTTTTTGCATGCAGTGACCAAATTGGGTACTCTACGTTGCCCCATGGAACTGGAAAATCAAGATGCAAATATAAGGCCAGTGTTGTCTGCTATGCTGTGAGTAATAAAATACTTTGTCTCTGACCTGGAAGTCTCATGTCTGCTGCCACCATTCATAAAACTGTGGCAGGATAACTGTGAGCTTTCCGATAGGGTAAAATCTCAGATCCTATAAAGTTCTAGAGAAATGAATGTGTTAAAGAATGAAAGTTGATTGGGACTAGTTTTTAAACTCAAAAAAGAATAACAGGGGCTTCCCTGGTGGCACAGTGGTTGAGAGTCCGCCTGCTGGTGCAGGGGACACGGGTTCGTGCCCCGGTCCGGGAAGATCCCACATGCCGCGGAACGGCTGGGCCGGTGAGCCATGGCCGCTGAGCCAGCGTGTCTGGAGCCTGTGCTCCACAACGGGAGAGGCCTCAACAGTGAGAGGCCCGTGTACTGCAAAAAAAAAAAAGAATAACAGAATGATAGCAAAAAGTTAGGGACAAAAGGATTATTGGGGAATAGAGCACGAAATGAGGAGAGGATATCCATATGATTTATGATCATATAAAGATACATATATAAAAAAATAAAGTTTTACTCTATTTAAGCATTACTTAATTTTTATTATTTAATTTATATAAAGAAATAATTCTGCTTAGAAAAAAAGCCCAACTTGTTACATCCTCAAATAGAAAGTTATCAGTCTAACTCCAAGTGCAGACATAGGAGTTCACTTAAAACATACTAGTCAAACAGGAAATGAGAAAGTCATTATTGTTCTTGTGTACTCTGGGTAAAAATGAACAGAAAATATGATGTTGATTAGTGTATATATATACTTAACTTGCTTTTAAAATGCTGTAATATTCCAGTATCTGGCTCAATTTTCTTCTTTCTTAAGGAAAATATCAGTTTAGTTTTCTTAAGGAAGCATGATCATTAGGATTAAAAGAAGTTTTTTCCTCCAAATTTAATTTCTTACTGTCATTTTGTATGGAACATCAAGTGAAATGGTCATGAAGGGAAAGAAAATAAGTTAGAGAACTGCAAACTGAAGTAAATAGTTTCATGCTGATGATTTTAGTTAGAAATTACATTTATATGTATTTTAATAGAAACATTTTAATTCTCATAAAATCTTTCCTTTATTTTTCTTGATTAAAATATTTGTGCAGAAATTTTATGAATTTCAGCTACATAAACAAAAATAAAGTTCACTATTTTCATTAAAATAAAATAAAATGAATGCTATAAAATGAAATCATTTATTGGGTATTATAAGCAAACCCAGAATCAGGTATTTTATATAAAGAAAATTTTTCACAACTAAAAGTTAGTTAAATTATGGAGAGACAGGTTCTATGCTATCAAATGGCTTCTGAGATTTAGATTTAACTATAAAAATATTCAGAATATCTGATACTGAAAATATTTTGTGATTGTTATTAAAATTTTTCATTGTCCCAAATATTTATTTTATGGGAAATTGGTAATGGGGATTTAGAATATATCCCCACTTTGAATCAAGACCCTGTTATTATTAGTAAATACATATTTTTCTGGTGCTTTGAATGACCAATATTTGGGGTCTTTGAGCAACATCAGTTGAAATATTTCATTTTTTATTATTAATAGTTACTATAAAAATAAAATTTTATTTTATACATCCAAACCATTCCTATTCTTCTAAAATGTCTTATATATATGAAGAATATGAATACGTACATCATTCTAGATATGAAAACCTAATATGTAAGCCATGTTTTAAGGCAACAGATATAACTTAGCTTATGATGATTGAATGTTAGGTTAGGAAGAACAAGAAAACTTATACCCCAATAGAGAACAGAAAGAAATACAT
The DNA here is from genome assembly GCF_039906515.1 of Pseudorca crassidens. Classification (NCBI taxonomy): domain Eukaryota; kingdom Metazoa; phylum Chordata; class Mammalia; order Artiodactyla; family Delphinidae; genus Pseudorca; species Pseudorca crassidens. Next base: position 81,274,509 of record NC_090299.1, read on the forward strand.
CTAAGGTGACAGAAAACTAAATAAAGCCATGGCAATAACTCCTAGCATACCAAGAATTTTAGTTTTGAGTTCAGAAATTGTGATTTTCTTTTCCATGGGCTGTTAAAAATTATGATCTTGCTGTTAATGCTGTCTTCTTTGTGTGAAACTGACACATGTCTATGAGGCAGCAGTTAAGACTTAGGCAATAAATACTGTCTTAGTCTGCTTGGGCTTCCATAACAAAATACCTTATACTGAGTTGTTTAAACAACAGAAATTTATTTCTCCACATCTCTAAGTCCCCCATCAAGATGCTAGCTGATTCCTTCCTGGTGAGAGCTCTGTTCCTGGCTTGTGAAGAAGGCTACCTTCTCACTGTGTATTCACATGGGAGCACAGATAAAGAGCAATCTCTCTCTCTTCCTTTTTTTATGAGGCCACTAGCCCTATTGGATTAGGGACCCATCCTTATCACCTCATTTAACCTTAATCACCTCCTAAAGGCCCTGTATTTTCAAATACAGCCCCATTGGGTGTTATGGCTTCAACATATGAATTATGGAGGGACACAAGTCTGTCCATAGAAAATACTGAGACCATATATTCAATCACACAGTTTAGTAATCATGCATTTGTGATTATCTAACTCAGCAAATACTAGCAGAGTATCTTTTCCACTTGCTAAGTTTCTGGACAGCATCCACATCACATACCTTAACACCTGCCTCAGATTAATTTGAACAATTCAGCAACTCTGAAAGGAATTCAGCAATTTTCTACACAGGTTTAAGTGTTATATGTACCTGACCATATCCTTAAAGGAGAAAACTTTGTGCTGGTATAGCAAGACCATGGGTTCTTTCTGGAATTGTTTTGCCTGTGGATTAAATCTCTTCATTCTAGGCAATTTGCTAAACCAGAAGTTTTCCTTAAAGCCATCCATTTATCAATGCTTGTATTATAATACCTGTATAGTCTCCCGTTTTTCTGTGTTCCATTCTCCCAGATAAAAGGTACTGGTGATGCTGGCAATAGTTCTTGCTGGCCATCTCAAAGGCCCGTCCATGTTTTCTATAAAAATACCCAAAGAAACATTGACATTTAATGATTTTGTTTTCAGTTGGCCAGAGCCTCCAATTTGAGTACAATGTTCTCAGCCTTGAAAAGATTGAACGCATGGTAACAATGTTAATTTTTATTATTCAATTTTTAGATATTTTCTTGTTCTGTAAAACAACTGTGTAATTTTAGATAAAATATAGTATAATTAGCATTCTTTTTAGGAAGACTATTTAAAAAAAGCAAATGTACCTTTTCCCACATGTACAAAAGCAGGACCTTATATGAAAAAGGAAGCTTCTCAGGAGTTTGCTGAAAATCTTGTGTAGGACTTTGGACTACCACAAAAAGAAGTAATGACTGGGAAGTGGTTTGTGGAATAAGTCAATTTTACAAGGATTTTGAGGATCTGGGGATCCCCAACTGAGACCTAAAATGCATTCATTTCATGTAATTAAGTACCTACTATTTTCTGCCAGTTGTGTAATAGAAGTATACAATACTTTATAATATTTTGCTGCAAAATTTATTAAAAACAAAGAAAAGCCATGCTTATAATGTTCTCCTCAGTTGACATTTATAAGTACAAAAATTTGCCCTAGGTTAAATGCCAAGCAACTTCCCTCATCTAGAATGCTATTATCTTCTATTGTAAGTCAACAATGTGACTGAACAGTCAATTCATCTTATCTATTTCTGAATTTATAAACTTTCTCTTGTATTTAAAATTTTTTTTAAAGGTTTCTAAACCTTTTCATAATGCATTTAACTAACAACTAACTAAATAACTAACACTGCCTATATAATACTGGTCTTCAAGACTACTTATCTCCCCACCTGAACAGGAGTAGAGTAGATATAACACATGTATAAAAGTCTTTCATTATTGTTGATTCTAAAGATTTGGAACCTCATCCCAGAGGCAGGAAGGGCAGTGTGAAGGATGTATGCCTGCATTTCTGGGGCTTGTGGAAAGGATTTTGCTTACTTTAAAAAATTCTCCCGGTTCTTCAGGCTAAGTATTAGTCATTATTTAATAGATTGAAAAAAATATGGCTTTGGCACTATAGCTCACAAAAGCTCTCTTTAGATTAAAAGGCAAGCAGCTTCCCCTGCCTCCAAGGTCAGACATTTCTACTTGCTCTTCAAGATCCAGCACAATGTCAGTTGTGATAATAAAGTTTTAGCTGAGTTCTCTGTATATTTAATCCCTTCTCTCCTTTATGCCCTCATTGGAAAATCAGAAACTGTAAAAAGTATGAGACTTTACCCAACCTAAAGGTAAGTTAGTTAGTCTGTCACAATTTCATAAATTATGGCAGAAAATCCAAGGCTTTTGGTCCAAAATACAAGAAAGTTTCTTAATGCAATCACAGTAGCCAGAGTTATATATTATGCCAGTTCTCTGAGCTCCAATTCTCACAAAGAGATGAAAAGAGGGTTCAATATTGCCTGCACATGCAGTGTGTTATAGAAGAGGAACCGCAAGGTTAGGAAACCTCAGTCTTATAAAAGGGCTGCTGGAAAACTGCCCACCTTCCCCTATGGAGAGAGACATTATCTTATTATACTGAAATACAAGGATATCTGTGCTAAGGAGGAGAAGGATGCATCTCTATCTTCCCTATCCAGGAATGTAAATAAACCTGGGGTTGCCAGCAGCAGGAGACATCTCTCTTTCTTACCATGGAATGTAGGAGACACCACCATCAGTCTAAGGCTCTTTGCTTATAACAGTATTCTTGAAAAGACAGTCTGGAACAAATTGACTGTTAATGATAGGCAGAAATATGAATTATCTCCCAAAACCAATATCTTGCAAATATCTTTTTTATAACACTTTTTCATTTTTGTCCTAATAATCTATTTATGTTTTTCATTCCCTCAGCTCTTGTTACAGGACACAGTTTATTGTAGACATTCTGCAAATGGGTTTAAGGAAATAATGAACACAGTTTTATTAAAGAAACTGAACATTTGTTTTCTTATTTCTACTAATACTACCACTCCAGTTCATGTCACCATTAACTCACACTTGTGCTAGTAATCATCTTTTTCAGAGTCTTTATTCTATTTTTCTTAATTTTTTTATTGGAGTACAGTTGATTTACAATGCTGTGTTAGTTTTGGCTGTACAGCAAAGTGAATCAGTTATACATACACATTCCATTCTTTTTTATATTCTATTCCCATATAGGTCATTACAGAGTATTGAATAGAGTTCCCTGTGCTATTCAGTAGGTTCTTATTAGTTATCTATTCTATATATAGTAATGTATATATGTTAATCCCAATCTCCCAATTTATCTCTATCCCCCCCTTTTATTCTTATAATCAATCTCTTTCAAGTGTGATGCATTTTACAAAGTGTTGCTGGATTATTCATTTTAAAACAAATATAATAATAATATGACCATAAAGCTCATGGAATGAAATAAAATTTGGTTGACTCATAATCAAAACTATCATATGCTTCAAAGATTTTCTCTTTATCATTAGTTTTCAAAATTATGAATATGACGTGTTTTGTTGTAGTTTTCTTTGTATTAATGCTTCTTGGAGTTTTCTGAGCTTCTTACCTCTGCAGGTTTTTATTTTTCAACCAATCTGGAAAATGGCCATTATTTCTTCAAGTATTTTGTCTGCAACCCCCTCTCTCATCTTCTGTGACTTCAATTACACATAGTTTAGATTGCTTGATATGGTCCCTTAGATCACCCTATGATCTTTCCATTCATGCTTCTCTCAACTCAAATATATTACATAGAGGAAACACAATAAATTTTTATTCAAGGAATAAATAATTGAATTATAATTTTTTCTGTTCTTTCAAAAGAATGTGAAAGGTCACACATAGGGTTCCAATCCAATCAATACCAGTATTTCAAATGTATTTAATGAAAAAAGAATACATTAATTTGCTTTTTGAAGATGGTGGTAATATGAAATAATATACATGGGAAACAAAAGAAATCAGAGAATTTTCTAAATACAAATTTGAAACACTTCTTCAAAATTAAAGTTACCTTTTAAAAATTTAAAATTTACTTAGAGTAAAATTTAGTACTCTTATTTTACACTTCTGTGAGATTTATCAAACACATACTGACATACTATTACAGACATAATCAAGGTACAGAATAGTTCCATCACCTTCAGAATAATCTGCTTTAATACGTACACACACACACACACACACACACACACACACACACACAAATATACATATATAATCTTTACAATTTTAGAGATCCAGAGTCCAAAATGGGTCCTGATCTCTTTCACTGGTCTAAAATCCAGGTGTTGGCAGGGTTGTTTTCCTTCTGGGGGTTCTAAGAGAGAATCTTTTACCATGTCATCTTTCAGTTTTTGTAGGCCAGTTGCATTTCCTTGGTTCATGTCTCTTCCATTATCTTCACAATGAGCATGACTGGGCTGGATCACATTATTGTCTTTCTGATTCTGGCTCTTCTGTCTTCTGCCTCAGTTTTATAAAGGGCCTGGTGATTACATTGAGCCTACCTGGATAATCCAGAATTTTAATTTCCTCCTTATTTTAATATCCTCAATTGAATCACACCTTCAAAATGCCTTTTACCATGTAAGGTAACATTCATAGTTTCTGGGGATTAGAACGTAGACATATTTGGAGGGGACCTTATACTGCCTATCACAGGATGGTTTACATGCTCTGGCTTTCTGGAAGTATAATATTTTTTCCTTCTTCTCTGATATTTTTCTGGCTTATGATTCTGAAGAATGAATGGTATAGACTCTACTTCTGCTGGTTTGATGATACAAATTGAATGCTCACCTTGTAGGCTTATCATTTTATTTATAAGACTTTTTGGTGGAGGTTGAGTTTTAAGGAACATGATTTGATCCAAGGTATATTTCAATACATCTAATAATGAACTCAGCTACAATGGAATGCTAATATGTTTATGAATTGTGTAATTGTGTTTCAAAACCATTTCAAGGAAGCACTGTAGCATAGTAGAAATAACCTGGTACCAGAGTTCAAATAAACTGACTATTAGTTATTTGTACTATTAATGAGGCTAGAATTCCTAATGCTGAATTTCTGCTTAAAAATATCTCATTCTTATTTAATATCAAGATGTTTTCTTCTCATTTTCATTTTGTCTGATTCTGTGGCAAATCCACAGAGCCAGACCTAACTGATGTTATTTTAAACATTGCCAACTTCTATTTCCTGCATTGATATCCATAGAGCTCTATTTGTATGGTTGAGTTCAGAAAAGAAATGTCTCTGTGATCCCTGAACAATTTGTATTCATATTGAAAAAAACAGTAGTCCTAGAAGTTGCGCTCAGGTTACATGACACTGAAAAAATTATGTAACTTTATTCAGGCACCTGCCTACTTAATTTTATGTCTTTTTATAGAAATCATATTGTGACAGAATAAGAATTGTATTGTAATTATGACGTTTACCGTTGCAAAAAGTGATTATTTTACCTATTTGCAGGGCTGCTCAATATATTATGAGTTGGTAAATTCAAGGTCACAACACTACCACATACTAGTCTTTGAAGAAAAATGCCAATTTATTTTAGGTTAGTATCCAAAGAAATAGTAGGATATATACTCTAACTAATAAAATTTTCCCTTATTTTAACAAAATCATTCATATATACAACACATGTTTTAATGGACCTTGTAAATTAGCTATCTGAGAAAAAGGAATAAAAACTAGGATATTTGCTGGCAAGTCACTCCAGCTATTTATGGAGCTATTTTTTGTCCAAATGAGAAGTATTTTGAAATTTCTTTTCTTCCATTAGTTCTTTAAGCACGAGCTTGCTTTAACATACAATAATATATATGAACACTAGTTCTGGACAGCTGATTTTGCTTAGCATATTTGGAAAGTTTTGAGATAACACTTTCAACTGCAGTCTGCATTGCCTGACAAATCTCTTCGAAAACTTTTCTGAAAGAGCCTTATGCTTAACACAGAAAGATTGTTTTAAAATTATTGTGGCTTATTTTGGCTTATTTTTCAGAATCTATTGTTTGATCAAATCTTGAGTAACTCAAAGCTTAAGTTTAAACTATTCCCTCTGAGGTATTTGGATCATAAGGCCAAAGTAAGAGTATTGTGTTCAGCTATATTTCAGATTTTAAAAATTTATACTTTTAACTCATAGAAACATCATAGGATTTTTTATAATATTTGATTTCAAATAATGGAATTTTTTTAAGTTACAGTATTATATCTAATTATAAAGATAGTTAATAGTAATCAGTCTAAACATAGGTATGTGAATTGTCTCTATTTATACAAAATATATCTTGACAGACTACTGAGGGTGTCTGATGCTCACTGTACTTTCATTCATGATTTTGACTACTTAATTCAGTTACTTAAGCAGTTGAAATGTGATAATCTGATAACTCTTTTTTCCCAAATTGGAACATTAAACTTTCCTACCATTTATCATTTAAAAATTGCATCTGTAGGAGTAACAAATACATTCTGAATTGCTTTACCATGCCATAAACAGGGAAACATTGAATCACTTTATAATGAAGTGACCTTCTTTATCTCTTGTGTGAAGCCCATTGTCCCCTAAGACTAATATTAATGCCTTTTTCTATTCCAAAGGGAAATTAACCAAAGTATTTGGGGTATGTTCCAGAATGTAGTATTTTGTTTAGTAATTACTTTAATAGCACACAGAGTTGAAAATAGAGTTTGAATTATATATAGTTGACCCTTGAACAATGTGGGGGTATTAGGGGGCCTAAACATTAAATCAGTCAAAAATTTGGGTATAACTTTAGTCTGTCCTCCTTATTCATGGTTTCACCTCTGCAGATCCTATAGTACTGTACTAAATGTTTACTGAAAAAAAAATCATATAGGTGGACCCATGTAGTTCAAATCTGTGTTGTTCAAGGGTCAACTGTATAAGAAAAAAATTGCAGTCAATTCTGTTATTCGTGGTAGTTAAGTTCTATAAAGTCTTGCAAACACTGAATTAGCAAACTCCGAATCATTGTTCCTAGTGGAAATATATTCATATCTATCGATTTACCTGCCTACCTACAAACATATATCTCACATAGATTATAATCAAATCATAAAAACAACTAATTCTGGTAGGTTTTATTTTTTTATTTTACAGAAGAGAAAACAAAGTTTCAGAGTAAGTGACTTGCCTGAGGCCACCCCCACTAATAGATGCCAGAATCGGGATTCGAACCCCATCCAGTTGCCCTCAGAGCAGGAGATTCTTACACTACCCATACTCCCCCTACCATCTCCATCCCCTGGTGTTGTCCATATGAGAGCCAAGGAAGGCAGTGTTGCTTCCTCTCACCGCAGGTGGGAACATGGCAGTTGGACAACTCAATTTTTTCCCTTCACTTCGTACACGTAGGCAAATCACCCCAAAGCACTGCAAATATTGATTTAGGTGTTATAAATAAATGTTAGCTGCTAGGTAAATTGGCATAAACATGATCAGTAAATAATGAGGGTCAATTCTGCTTTTTAATATTCTTCCTTAGGTTATATAAATAAAAATACTTATATATAGGAAAAATTAAAGCAAAAATACAATAAAGGGAATGTATAAAATTAATTCTCTTGGAATAACATTACACATACCCCGAAAGCAAAGTATTCACCGTAATTACAGTAATGACTTTGGAATGGCCCACAGAATTTCTCTGAGACTAACTTAAATAAAATGTCAGGACCTCATTAATCTCTGCTTTTATTGTTGAAAATTTGAGACAACAGATGTAACACATCAAATACCTGCATTGTGCCAGTTACGATGTCCCTTACATTTACTGTTTCATTTAACATTTGAGGCAAAACCATGAAACAAGTTTAGCTATTGTTCAGTTAGTGAAACAGTCTTATAAAGATTAAATAACTTTTCTGAGGTAAAAAAAAACTACTGTGTGTCTGAGTAAGAATCCTGAAAGCAATTATCCGGGACCTCAAAGCTCATGGTCTCTCGAGGATGGCAGACAGCTCCCTAGAGAAAGTACTTTATGGGATACATCGCTCTTAATTAGATTTGTGTGTTTAACTGTATGTCTGTTTTACTTGGATGAAAGTTCTGTGAAAGCATAACCAAGGCTTTTCGGCCCAGTATATACATATATATATATATATATTTTTGTTTTTAGATTTTTTTTGATGTGGACCATTTTTAAAGTCCTTATTGAATTTGTTACAATATTGCTTCTGTTTTTTGTTTTGGTTTTTTGGCCACGAGGCATGTGGGATCTTAGCTCCCTGGCCAGAGATCGAACCTGCACCCCCTGCAATGGAAGGCGAAGTTTTAACCACTTGACTGCCAGGGAAGTCCCTGGCCCAATATTTTACCTCTGGTTCCTAGTGTAATGCCTGGCACATCATTAAGCTATAGATATTTGTTAAAGCCATAAATGAAAATAAATGGATTAATGATATCCTAGTTATAAAAATTATCTTCCCATAGCTTAGGTAACTACATTATTCAGCTCAGTTTTTTTTTGTTGTTGGTTTTTTTTTTTTTTTTTTTGGCTATGTACACTCTGCCAAAACTGAAAACCTAAATTTTATAATTAATGATTACTGCAGTTACTTTTAGGCTTTTTAGGATATTTCTGTATGCAACACAGGGGTCTCTTTTGAACCATTTCCTGCCATTACTGTGCTCATTGATGACTTTCTTTATTCTATCTTCTAAGTCTGCATTGTTGGCAAACCTAGGCTGAACACTGTGGCCATTCTTAAACAGCCATCTGCATGTGCCCAAGAAAAATAGTGAAGAACAGAAAAAACCCTGTCAAGCTCTTATCCTCTGCCAATTTCTTCATTCAACTTTACTGTGTACTATGAGTGCTAATATAAAGTGGGTATTCTGATGGCTTCACTTCTTCTCAATAGTCTGTATTTTAAAGAAGCAGGAAGAACAGAGGCACAGTAAAAAGAAAACAGCTAGAGCTGTCATTAAAAAATACTGGATTGATATATGTTACTATATTACATATGAGGGCAAAAGAATACTTGACAGAACCTATTTTAATACATTTATCTATAAAAATATTCATGTTCAGGCTTAAATTTTGTTACAAATACTTAGAAATACATAGAATTATAGTAGAGAATGATTACAGTAGCTTATATTCAGAGAACATGACAAATGAAAACTCTTTAAGAAGGAAAGTCTGCTAAACATTGTCTTACGTGAATGTTTTAATATAATTTACACTTAAGCAAAAATATTTTTAGAGAAGTTTAGAGTTAAAACAATATTTTAATTTATATAGCATTATCCTTATAATTAATAACTTTTTTGATCATGATTCAGAAAAAGCACATGTTTACTAAGACATACTGAGAAACGTGCAGGGTTTTTTTGTTTTCTAATTTTTGGTTACATTTTAAAGAAAATGTTTTGAGAGCGGTGATTCTTCTAGCAGTGTCTTTTCATTTAAGCTTTCTGACTATATATATGTTAGAGTTTCTTAGAATTAACACTTTAATAAACTGGAAAAAATCCTTGTTGCTCATGTGTCCAGTGGTCTGCAAATAAATGCTTTAGAGGTGAAATTTCTTTAGGAGTCCTCAGGGGAAGCTGAAGGTGATAATGGTGATATCAAGCAGAATATCTTTTATTAGCTTACATTTCAGGGTTTTAAATAAGAGTTTATCCTGCTTAAAGAACTCTGTGCTAAGAAAAAATTTGAGAGTCATTTATCTAGTCCACCTTCTTTAGCACTAGACCAAACACTTGTAGAATGCTTAAGAACATATTCTGGCATACTATAAAAAAATTGTGTTGGACACTGATATATTGGGAAGAAATATTATTACCTATACATTGTGGAGTACACAATCTTCTGTAGAGATTCTAAGCAGGGTCCTCTATTAACTTGCTTAATGAGACCTAAAATCCATACATCACTGAATCTGACTATTAATCTTGGTTTATTTTTTTTCACCCTGTGCAAGCACAATACCTGGCACATAATATGGTCTCAGTCAGTGTTTGTGAAAAGAACAAATACTTGCAGAAGGTGTTTCTAAGCAACTGATGTCCTGACCCATATTAAATTTCCGGTCAGATAATGCTTATTCCCTTACCTCATTTTTGTTTTTGTTTTCCGTAAAAAAGAGTTCAGCTCCTTTTCTCAAGGGAGAAGTTCCCTGGTGAATGCTTATGAGCCATCCTTCTATCACCTCACTCACCTCTCCTTTAGGATGCTGAATGACTTATCTGATTTCTGAATTTCACATCCATTGTTTCCCCTTTTCAATGTATCAGTTGCTATCAGTGCATTCTCATTCTCTTGCCCTCCCACCACCTCTATTCTTATCCTCTGGCCAAAACCTCCAAGTAGGGTGGAGAGGTGGGTCCTAAAGAAGTGTGTTATGCCATTCTCTGGCCTCTCTATCTGAGTAAGGCAGCCTTGGGTGGGTCTAGAGGTTTCAGTCCCAAATGGGATAGAAGACTCCATCATATTCTGTAATCTAGCTCTACAAGTGAGAATTGATATTGTATGTTAATTCCCATTTGAATTCTTGTGTCTGTTATCAGAATTTGAAAGGGAGAAGGGATGATTAATTAGTATGTTCAAACTACAAACATTATTGAATAATTTCTCACTTATTTAATGTACGATCTATGTCAGAGTCTTCCAAGCACTTTACATAAATTAATACATTTAGTGCCCACAGTAGCCATTTGAAGTATTGGGTTGGCCAAAAATTTCATTCGGATTTTTCCGTAACATCTTACGGGAAAAACCCGAACAAACTTTTTGGCCAACCCAATATACAGGCTTCAAATGAGTGAGATAAGAAAACAGAGGTAGGTAACTTTCCTAAGGTCATAAAACAGGATGTAGCAGAGCAAAGAATCACACCCAGATATTACAGATACAGAATACTGTAAACACCATGTTATACTGTCTCTGACAAGGGCTCTGGTTTCCCTGAATCTACTATGACCTAGAAGTTTTATTGTCTTTTGTAGTAGTACACTTTTCTACAGGTTGAAAGAAGCCCCTGGTTTAATGGAAAGAAAATGATGGATTTGGCTTGGGATATATTTAACATTATAGGATAATGGAAGAATTCATTTGAAATGCAAACTCTTAGAGACATGGGCTAATATTCTTTTTTTGAAATAAATCTTTTTTTGAAATCCATCCTGTTTTTGAAATACATCTTGCTAAAAATGAAGACAAACTCCTCTACTTCTTAAAAGAATTTTACAGTTTGTAAGACCTTTCTTTTTCCAAATTCACTATCACATTTGTTACCTAGGGCCAGTTATTCAGTTACTATGATTTCTAGTTTATAGAATTTAGAAACCAAGCTCAAAAAGGCTAAATATGATGTATAAGTCCACAAATTTGTGCTCATTCACTCTAATTTAGGTCAGGTAAAAAAAATAGCTCCCAAAGCTTGGGTGATATTATATTTTTAAAATATATATATATATGTATTTTATATTATTCTTATAACAGAAAACTGCTTTGACAAAAAATGAAGTGGGAACTATATATGACAGAAAATTTCATAAACATTTAAAATATAATAACAGATGAAAGCATAGAAAATGTGGCTTATTAAGCCATTCACTCAAATAAGTATACAATTTCTTCCTTGAATCATGGAATTTAGCTTTCAAATTTGTTTTTTTATTTATACAGAAAAAAATACAGTTGAACCTTGAACAACATGCGAGTTAGGGGCACAAACCCTCCACACAGCTGAAAATTCAAGTATAACTTTACAATTAGTCCCCTGTATCCATGGTTTCATATCTGTGGATTCAACCAACTGCAGATTGTATAGTACTGTAGTAGTGTTTATTGAAAAAAATTCACATATAAGTGGACCTACACAGTTCAAATCCATTTTGTTCAAGGGTCAACTAAACATTTAAGTGCTTTCTGTATAATAAAGTGTCAGATTTTAGTGGACTCTTTATTTCAACAGTATTATATTAATGGTAATAGCTAAAACTTATTGCAGTTTGTCTATGTGACAGGCTCTGTGCTCATTGTTTCACATGTATATTGCACTTCATCTTTAGACAAGCCTTACAAATAGTTTCTGTGCTGGCCTAGCAGAGGCTGAATTGCCGAGTAAGAGCTTGAACTCTGGAGCCAAACTACATGGCTCGCTCCACCAGTAAATTGTGATGATCTTGGGCAATTCATCTCACCTCTCTGGAATTTATTTCCTCATCTCTGAAAGGGGAAAAGTAATTGAAGTTAAACAATTGAAGTTAAACAATCATAAGATTGATTGTTTTGAATGTTTAAACAATGCCTGGCAAAGAGTATCCTTCACTGAATGTAAGCCACAAATATCACTGTAGGGACGAAGAAACTGAAGTTTAGAGGAAAAGAGTTACCCAAAGAGATGTAGCTAGCTACTGTAATTAATCCATATTTGAGACATTCTTTGCAATAAATACTCTCTCCAACCTTCCAGGTTTTGATATTTGGATGCTGACCTTTTTATCGTCTCCAAAAAGGTCTGGTGTCCCTGTGGTTTTTTTTTTTTTCAGCAGTTCATTTTCTGTCTGTAGTGAGACTATTAGCTTCTCCTCCAGACCTTGGAACTCCTTGCCCCACAGACTATGAGCAACCACAACAACAACAATCACAGCATTAATTGTGTGATTCCTGAGGGCAAGGTAGTGTTAAGTGACTTATATACTTTTATTTCATTTAACCATAAAAATAACACTGTAGATTAAATTTTAGTATCATATCCATTTTAAAGATGTGGAATCTGAGGTACAAAGTAGTAGTAATTTCTGTAGGTCACACAGCTTCTGAGTTCCAACTGGGATTGAACTCATCTTCTGAATCCTGAGATAAATATCTTAGCCTTTGTATTACAGAATTTCTCTGGAACACAAAATTGATAGAGACGTTCCCTGAAAATTTGTAAGTCAGTAATACTCAATTTTTCGTGCTTGTTTGGCTTCACACAACTTATATAACATGATCGTCAATGTCAAAAGAGAGTATGCTATTAGGAAACAAGGAACGTCAGCATTCCTTAGAAGTGCTGAAAAGCCCAGCACAAACAGATATGCTAAATCTGCACAACACTCCAGAAATAACTCAGCTAATGGGAAACATGAAGTCAAGAGCTAATATCAAATAATGGTTTCGGAGACAAGTTGGAAAAATGCATTCTTAGGAATTTTTGTGAGTTTTGGTTAGATCTGAAGGGTTGATACAGTATTCAGCAGAATTCTCCTTCTTTGTTATTTAGTATGCAGCAGTTTGCAAATTATTAGTTTTCTTTGCTGATATTTCTAATTTAGTTACATTTCTTGGCTTATGTTAAAGCACTTTTTAAAGCATAACTCTTTGTGAGAACACTAACCTAATTAAAATAGCTGTGTTCTACTCCTGGCTCTGATGTTTCCCAGGTTTTGACCTTGGACCAAATATACATTCTCTGGACCATTGATATATTTGACTCGAAAATAACAAAATTGGAAGTAATTATCAAGGCACCTGAATTTTTCAACTTATATTTGGCATTCTGTTACTTTGGAATTCTTTAAAAGTGATGACTTTTAATGGATATATGTAGTAGGCACCTTTTGTTTTCTCTCCAGCATTCATACATCCTTCTTTTAATATGCTGATTTCTCCCTAATGTGCCATGTCTGCTTCTACCCCTCACTCAGCTCCTTTACTCTCCATAGGTCTAGGGTTATGCTATGGCCCACTTTAGCACTATGTTACTTGACCACGGTGACTCGTGTTTTACTTTTATATATGACGATTATGATGATGGAAAGGCAACAGCAATGGCAAAAATTAGGAAACACTCTGGCCATGGGGAATTGGAATTGGGAGTCACCATGTAATCCACTTGATATTTTTCCTACAATTTAATCAGCAGTACTGCCCAGTATTTTCTTAGATCGCTATTCACTCCAGAAGTAGGAAAATCAGAGTGTGTAGTAGTTCTAACAGAGCCACTTCACTAAAGCTGGAGGTGAGAAAACTGAAATTAAGCAAAAAATAACAAAAGCGTTAACATTTATGGAGCACTTAGAATGTACTAGGCAATGTTCTGAACACATTACATGTATTAACTTACTATACTTAAAAGTAATAAAGTAATATAGTTCTTCCATTTCTACCAAGTGTACATAATTACTCCACTTATTGACTTTGGCTTTTTGAGCCAGAAGAAGAAATAGAATACACTGAGTAGTATATTTGCCAAAAAATGTACATAATTACTCCAGTTATTGACCTTGGCTTTTTGAGCCAGAAGAAGAAATAGAATACACTGAGTAGTATATTTGCCAAAAAGAAACATGACTTAATGAGGAAAAAGTGAGCCATGTTGTGTCTTCAGAGTGAATGTTGAGTATGATACATTAAAAGAAAATAAAGGATGAAAACGTAAGTTGGGTTCAGAATGTGAACGTCTATTTGCCAAATTAAGGAATTTAGATTTCATTCCGTAAGAAGAAGGAAACCAGCATATGTTTTTAAGCAGTATTCTAACATAGGAGCTTATTGTGAGAAGAGTGAAGAAGTGAACTGGGTTGGCTGCTTTAGATTTGTCTTCTGTGAAATGTTGTTAATAGGTTTTTCCATCTTTCTGATTGCTTTATAAGTTAGGAAAAATGTTTTAAATCCATATAGTGCTGTAAAATATGTATTATTATTAAAATAAAGGATTTTAAATGTTTTGAGGTCGTAATACTTTTTATATTCTGTTAAGAAAGAGAAACCAAGCTAGTTGGAGAATCAGTGTTACAAATCTAGTTAAAAGAGGTGAGGAGGTAAAAGAGACATAACAAATAACTGTGACAATGATCAATTTATTGCCTCTCAGCTGTTCAATTTCTTCTTTGCCAGCTGAACTAATGTTCAGTAGAGTGCTTTGCCAGTAGAGTTGCTGGAAGATGTAGGGACTTTCTCTTCCTGGTTCTGATGTGCTCCTGTCACTTTGTAGCTTCTGTAGCTCCTGGCTCTGTGGCAAGTAAGTTTTTCCTTAATGATTCATCCTTCAATACTGATTTTTTTAAAAAGTGAAGCTCAGATTTAAAATACATTACTTTGAGCTACATTCAATTTATTTTAAATTGTATTGAAGATCTTACATCTATATTATAGAGTTACTAGCTAACTTACATAACTAACTTATATGGAATATGAAATAAGAACTAACCAGTCATACCCCCGCCTTACAAATTCGATCTTATTAAGTGAACAACTAGCACTGCTCCACATTTTTCTGACTGACTTTTAAATGCATTGTTAACTTACCTAACATGGTTTCCATGTACACTCAGTACTAATCCTTTCTAAAAAGTGACAGGTTGGATCGTTCATTACACTTTTTTGGTACCATAGTACTTTTTCATTTCATGTTTTGTTCTATTTTATGTGCTTTTTTTTTGTTCTGGTGTGATAAAAGGAGAAGGAATAAAGCCTAGAGGAGGTTCCCTTTAATTAGAAGAGGAACCACTAACTGAGTCATTCTAAACACTGTGTGGGTGGGAAAGGGGGATGAGACATCATGATTCCAAACTGAACAGTTTTGTGATTGACTGTCATACGTGAACAATCCTTTAAAAATGTGTTTTCTTTATAAGTGCTGAAATCACGTAAAAATTAAACATTCAACAGCAATAATAATTTGGCATAGCTTACATTTAAGTATGAGATATTAGGTATAGTGTAGAAAATTCCTATGTAAAGAAAAAGATTTGATATGATTACTGGATTTGATTACTTTGAGTTCTTTGCAGTACTAAGCACTTTAACTCAGTCTTTAATGCCTTTCATTATTATTATTTATAATATTCATTTTTATTTATTAGCAAGAGTTTACAAATGCTATAATGCAGTTGCATATAAAATTATATATAACTTAAATTATAGTAATTCTAATATATAATTTAAAAGTGAAAAGCCATTACATTATCTTCAGAAGCCTAACTATAGATTATTTAAACAAACTTACTAATTTATAAAATCTAGATGTTATACTTACATTTCAGAATAATTTTGCTTTTAAAAATGTGACTTTAAAAAGCATCCTGATACCATTCTAGGGAAATCAAAGTACTTTAGTGTACGTGGACATGTCACAATATAATTGTTGAAAATTACAGAATAAATCAGTGTTAATTCATTGTCATCTGCCAACCAAACTCTTCATACATAACCTAGTACAAAGAGAGGACAAAATATAGTTTTCTTTAACTCTCCATATTTCAGCTCTAACAGCCTACATAAGGAAAAATATCTTAGAGTAACTTTTCTATTTACTGTGCAGTTGTTGTTGTTTTTTTCTCATAATAATTACACCTGAAGTTATTTTTTGGCTCCAATTGAAATACTATAAAATGTTTTCATAAGCTCCCACTTGAAAGTATTTCCTTATTGAGTAATTGCAATATAATGGCCTGCAATTGCATTAAGCATTTAGAATGAATCGGAAAGAATCGAATGAAAGCAAAATGAATCCATTAAGTCTCTGTTGAATAGAGACAGGTCAATAGAAAGAAGCCCTAACTCAAAACATTTATTTGTATAGCTGTACAAAATGTTCATTCCTGAACTTTGCAGGTAAAGCTAAAAGTGAGATTAACTTTATACAACCTGAAAGATTATCCCCAGATGTCCTGGGGAGATAAATGTTTGTGTCATGGTAGTTCCCTAGAGGGAGGTTACAATATCCCCACTGAGTGTGACTCTGCTGGCATAATAAGCTGGAGGGAGATGAGAAGAAAGTCACAGAGATACTTGTGAATCCAGAAATTGACCCTACTGTCAGAGATCCATACAAACAGCCCTTCATCAGATATAATTTAGCTGTAGTATGTCATTCAGATAGAGTAGGGAGAATAAAGGAAACAAGGGGACGTTTTACTTATGCCTTAGGAAAGGGGAAGGAAAAAATATTTTTAAATTCTATGTTTCTATTTTTAAAGAGTGAAAACAATACTACGTTGTAATGTTGTATAATGTTATAAAATATAGTTGACACCTTATCTTAGTTTCAGAGGGATGCCCTCAAGCCCAACATTTTAATTTTTCATTACACATTTTGGTCAGATTCTGGAATTCAGGGGTTTCTAATGACATGATGTTTCCTGGAGGTTTCAATAAATATTTTAGTGTTTAAGCAACCCTAGATTGTTGCCCTAAAACAAACTTATTTATCACACTACATAGAAATATTTAGAAATCATTTTCAATGTATGTCATTTCCTATCTCCAAATTATTTGGTAACCCTCATAGTGGTAACTATTACTGAAGTATTTGATGACCAATATATTTAGGTAAAAGACTATATTGACCACATCCAAGTTGTTTACTCTGTGAAAAATGATACAGCTCTTATTTTTTCTGGAGTCAGATAATACAAAACCTAGTAAAAATATACTTAGTACTTTTCTTCCTTTACCTATAAAATTGGAATATATTTATCATTAGCCTTATTTTTATTTTCAGTCCTATACACAGAAAATGCAAGATTTAGTTCTCCTGGACATTTAGGATTTTTTCATATTACAATGCACATTTTTTGGTGGTTTTTAAATTTCTGTAGACCTCCAAAGCTCTCATTTTATATTTTCAAATTCAAGGAACATTTATGGGTGACTGCAATATGATATATCCTACAGGGTATAAGGCTGAATAAGATATAATCTTCATCCTTATAGACTTTGGATATAAAAGTAAATTTATTTTGACATTTTTCATTTTTCCAGATATTATTCAAACACCAATCATTTAAACAATGCTTTTGTAAATTTATAGTAAAAACTCTCAAACTTTTTTTAAGTTGTGGGTATTTAAAAAATAGATTCTGTTTACTCTGACAAAGTCATATGGCATTTTCTGTCATCCAGATGGTAATATTAAAGTTATTTTTAGTGTAAATTACCATACTTTTATTTTTCATATGCTCCTTGCTTAGTTAGATTTCAAATCTACCGAAATATTCAATAGAGTACACAAAGATTAGAGCTTTTCGTAGCTCTTCCAAATTCTTTAGTTATTACATGCATAGTAATAACCACCTTGAAGCGGCTCATTCAGTACAGCCAGCTGCTAGGGTCATGTCCTAAATACAGCTTAAACAGCAGGCTCCAATCTGATGAAACCTGACCAGTAATCATGGAGCAAACAGAAGCTCAGCAGCCGTTCATAGTTAAAATTCAACAGGCATACAAAGCTGAAAGAACCCCTTCTGCTTTGACATTATCTATAGGTCCAATCCTCAATATGCTGATTCGATCATAATACAGAAAATTGGTTAATTCCCTCTGGAAATTAGCAATGAAAAAAGTCTCTCCTTGAATCGCTCTTGCTTCTTCTTTTGATTGGCTGATGCTATCTTTCCTTTACCTGAGGATAAAAAAAACATTTTTTTAAAGTGTGTCCATTTATAAAACATCTGTACATTTTCTATATGTTTTCAATACACAACAAGACTTGTACAAATGAAATGAGGTAGGTATTCTCCAAATCTAATTAGAATATTCTTAAAGAATTCATGATTTCATGAAGTTTTTTAATTAATTCTTGTAGGCATTGCTTTTTATTTATTTATTTATTTTTGGCTGCGTTGGGTTTTCATTGTTGTGTGCGAATTTTCTCTAGTTGTGGCGAGTGGGGGCTATTCTTCATTGTGGTGCCCAGGCTTCTCATTGAGGTGGCTTCTCTTGTTGCACAGCATGGGCTCTAGGCACATGGGTTTCAGTAGGTGCAGCTTGTGGACTCAGTAGTTGTGGCTCACGGGCTCTAGAGTGCAGGCTCAGTAGTTGTGGCACATGAACTTAGTTGCTCCGTGGCATATGGGATCTTCCCGGACCAGGGATGGAACCCATGTCCCCTGCATTGGCAGGCAGATTCTTAACCACTGTGCAAAAAGGGAAGTCCCAGGCATTGCTTTTTAATTATCTTCAGTATTTGGCCTTTTGACTTAGAGACACATTTTAAGTGCAGGGTGCAGAATTCTGAATGCTCTGTAGAGTTATCTCCTTTTCAGATACATTGATTGTATCCCTCTCTACTGCAATATGAGCACGTGCGTGCACACACAGGCTATAATATCCTGATTATGTTAAACATTAGTTATAATATGCTATAATACTGTCAACCACTCACATGAAAACTCATTATGGAAAAACTCATATAGAGAGATTTTTTCTATCATGATAATTCTGAAGGGGACAATTTTGAGATTTGTGGGTTGCTGAGTGTACCCTACACTGGCTACTTCCTTTGGCTTTTGCAAATGTGCTCAGATGATATCTGTTAAATGTGCCACAATATATGTAATTACTGTGACCTTTAAAATTGGGATTAAATCAGTCTTCTTGTGATGTAAATGTACTGATGAATCTCTCTGTTTAAAGGAACAATGAGATACTTTTCATATAGAGTCATTTAGAAATATAAGGAATCCTTTATTTTTTCCGTTTTAAACCTAATATCTACACTTTTCTTATTAATATATTTGATTAATGCTACTTCATTTGTCTTTTATGCCAGATATACAGTTTCTTTTCCCATTTCCACACCACCCGGCCCCCTGGGTAAAGATCACTACATTTTAAGCTGCCTTGTTTCCAATGCCCAGTACTGCACCACCAGCCAATTTAGATGTGAATTTAATGAATGGTTTTGATTAAGATAATGATACTTATCTAGTTACTATTTACAGACCATTTAACAAGAGTGATCACTTTTTAATTTTCTAGCATACATTGTGGCTTGTATGCAAGTTTGAAAGAGATAAGTGCAATTTAAAAAAAAACTGTTTTGATCTTAACCTTTATGATTTGGCTGCCTTCTTCACTGATTTTGGAGCCATTTCCCCGTCTCAGATGTCAACTAAGGTTTATATTAGATGAGTTTACACAGTTTTAAATTCATTTCCCTTTCATTGAGTAATTTTTTCCCCTTTATTCTCACTGGTTTTCAATTAGAAACTCATGACCATAGGGTAGAGAAAAGAAAAGTTTCTTTCAGTGACTTGAACATAAATTTTATCCATTGTAATGATTTCAAGTAGTCACGCTTAGTTCATTAGACAGTGTTCACTGAGGTTTTACTTTTTATTTTAAATAATGGGTTCCTAGTGAACCTTTATCTGTGGTTCTGTAGCACTTTAACTACGTCTACTAATCAGATTTCTACAGCTCACTGTTCTCTTGTAATGGTGATACAAAGCAGGGCCCAGGATGTCCTATTGTTAGTCCAATAAGTCCTAATTCAGATATGATAGAGATAAATCTTCAAAGTAATAAAATACTATTGCTACTCCTACTATTACTGTCACTACAAGAGTAGCAACAAATCTATTAAACATAAGCATTAAGCATATCCATCAAATATTTTCTCTGAACTTAGCAACATCATTGCAATTAAGGCAATCCTTTTATTTATCTATGAGGTAGATTTTTTTGGTGTTAATTTTACAGATGAGAAAACTGAGGATTAAAAGTTCAAGTAGTCCAAGTGCATTCAAGATGATGGAGGAGTAAGACGTGGAGATCACCTTCCTCCCCACAAATAAATCAAAAATACATCTACACGTGGAACAATTCCTACAGAACACCTACTGAATAATGGCAAAAGACCTCAGACTTTGCAAAAGACACGAAATTCCCCACATACCTGGCCATGCGGCTGACAGGATCTTGGTGCTCCAGGTGGGTGTCAGGCTTGAGCCTCTGACGTGGGAGAGCCGAGTGCGGGATGATGGACCACCAGAGGCCTCTTGGCCCCACGTAATATCAATCAGTTAAAGCTCTCCCAGGGACCTCCGTCTCAACACTAAGACCAGCTGCACTCAACAACCAGGAAGCTCCAGTGCTGGACACCCCATGCCAAACAACAAGCAAGACAGGAACACCTCGCTTTCACCAATGGACAGATTATCCAAAATGAAAATAAGGAAACACAAGCTCTAAATGATACATTAAACAAGTTGGACTTCATTGATATTATAGGACATTCCATCCAAAAACAACAGAATACACTTTCTTCTCAAAAGCTCATGGAATATTCTCCAGGATCATATCATGGGTCACAAATCAAGCCTTGGTAAATTTAAGAAAATTGAAATTGTATCAAGTATCTTTTCTGACCACAATGCTATGAGACTAGATATCAAGTACAGGAATAAAACTGTAAAAAATACAAACACATGGAACCTAAAAAATACACTACTAAATAACCAAGAGATCACTGAAGAAATCAAAGAGGAAATCAAAAAATACCTAGAAACAAATGACGATGAAAACGTGATGACCAAAAACCTATGGGATGCAGCAAAAGCAGTTCTAAGAGGGAAGTTTACAGCAATACATCCTACCTCAAGAAACAAGAAACATCTCAAATAAACTACTTAACCTTACACCTAGAACGATTAGAGAAAGAAGAGCCAAAAAACTCCAAAGTTAGCAGAAAGAAAGAAATCATAAAGATGAAATCAGAAATACATGAAAAAGAAATGAAGGAAATGATAGCAAAGATCAATAAAACTAAAAGTTGTTTCTTTAAGAAGAAAAACAAGATTGATAAAGCATTAGCCAGACACATTAAGAGGAAAAGGGAGAAGACTCAAATCAACAGAATTAGAATTAGAAAAGAAGTAATAATAGACACTGCAGAAATACAAAGGATCATGAGAGATTACTACAAGCAACTATATGCCAATAAAATGGACAACCTGGAAGAAATGGACATATTCTTAGAGAAGCACAACTTTCCAAGCCTGAACCAG
The DNA here is from genome assembly GCF_039906515.1 of Pseudorca crassidens. Classification (NCBI taxonomy): domain Eukaryota; kingdom Metazoa; phylum Chordata; class Mammalia; order Artiodactyla; family Delphinidae; genus Pseudorca; species Pseudorca crassidens. The sequence goes on from NC_090299.1 coordinate 81,296,339, forward strand.
GAAGAAATAGAAAATATAAACAGACAAATCACAAGCACTGAAATTGAAACTGTGATTAAAAATCTTCCAAAAAACAAAAGCCCAGGACCAGATGGCTTCACAAGGCAAATTCTATCAAATATTTAGGGAAAAGCTAACACCTATCCTTCTCAAATTCTTCCAAAATATAGCAGAGGGAGAAACACTCCAAAACTCATTCTATGAGGCCACCATTACCCTGATACCAAATCCAGAGGCCAATATCACTGATGAACATTCATTCAAAAATCCTCAACAAAATACTAGCAATCAGAATCCAACAGCACATTTAAAGCATCATACACCATGATCAACTGAGGTTTATCCCAGGAATGCAAGAATTCTTCAGTATAAATAAATCAATCAATGTGACACACCATATTAACAAATTGAAGGAGAAAAACCATATAATCATCTCAATATATGCAGGAAAAGATTTTGACAAAATTCAACACCCATTTATGATAAAAACCCTCCAGAAAGTAGGCATAGAGGGAAGTTACCTCAACATAATAAAGGCCATTTATGACAAACCCACAGCCAACATTGTTCGCAGTGGTGAAAAACTGAAACCATTTCCACTAACATCAGGAACAAGGTTGCCCACTCTCAGCACTATTATTCAACATAGTTTTGGAAGTTTTAGCCACAGCAATCAGAGACAGAAAAGAAATAAAAGGAATCCATATCAGTAAAGAAGTAAAACTATCACTGTTTGCAGATGACATGATACTATACATAGAGAATGCTGAAGATGCTACCAGAAAACTCCTAAAGCTAATCAATGAATTTGGTAAAGTAGCAGGATACAAAATTAATGCACAGAAATCTCTTGCATTCCTATACACTAATGATGAAAAATCTGACAGAGAAATTAAGAAAACACTCTCATTTACCATTGCAACAAAAAGAATAAAATACCTCTGAATAAACCTACATAGGAAGACAAAAGACCTGTATGCAGAAAATTATAAGACACTGATGAAAGAAATTAAAGATGATACTAATAGATGGAGAGATATACCATGTTCTTGGATTGGAAGAATCAACATTGTGAAAATGACTCTACTACCCAAAGCAATCTACAGATTCAATGCAATCCCTATCAAACTACCACTGGCATTTTTCACAGAACTAGAACAAAAAATTTCACAATTTGTATGGAAACACAAAAGACCCTGGATAGTCAAAGCAATCTTGAGCACAAAAAATGGAGCTGGCAGAATCAGGCTCCCTGTCTTCAGACTATACAACAAAGCTACAGTAATCAAGACAGTACGGTACTGGCACCAAAACAGAAATATATATCAATGGAACAGGATAGAAAGCCCAGAGATAAACCCATGCACATATGGTCACCTTATCTTTGATAAAGGAGTTAAGACTATACAATGGAGAAAGACAGCCTCTTCAATAAGTGGTTCTGGGAAAACTTGACAGCTACATGTAAAAGAATGAAATTAGAACACTCCCTAACACCATACACAAAAATAAAATCAAAATGGATTAAAGACCTAAATGTAAGGCCGGACACTATAAATCTCTTACAGGAAAACATAGGCAGAACACTATATGACATAAATCACAACAAGATCCTTTTTGACCCACCTCCTACAGAAATGGAAATAAAAACAAAAATAAATAAATGGGACCTATTGAAACTTCAAAGCCTTTGCACAGCAAGGAAATCGTAAACAAGATGAAAAGACTACCCTAAGAATGGGAGAAAATATTTGCAAATGAAGCAACTGACAAACGATAAACCTCCAAAATTTACAAGCAGCGTATGCAACTCAATATCAAAAAAACAAACAACCCAATCCAAAAATGGGCAGAAGACCTAAATAGACATTTCTCCAAAGAAGATACACAGATTGCCAACACACACATGAAAGGATGCTCAACATCACTAATCATTAGAGAAATGTAAACCAAAATTACAATGAGGTGTCACCTCACACCAGTCAGAATGGCCATCATCAAAAAAGCTACAAACAGTAAATGCTGGAGAGGGTGTGGAGAAAAGGGAACCCTCTCATACTGTTGTTGGGAATGTAAACTGATACAGCCACTATGGAGAACAGTATGGAGGTTCTTTAAACAAGTAAAAATAGAACTACCATATGACCTAGCAATCCCATTACTGGGCATATACCCTGAGAAAACCATAATTCAAAAAGAGTGATGTACCACATTGTTCATTGCAGCTCTATTTACAATAGCTAGGACATGGAAGCAACTTATGTGTTCATTGACAGATGAATGGATAAAGAAGATGTGGCACATATATACAATGGAATATTACTCAGCCATAAAAAGAAACGAAACTGAGTTATTTGTGATGAGGTGGATGTACACAGAATCTGTCATACAGAGTGAAGTAAGTCAGAAAGAGAAAAACAAATACCATATGTTAACACACATATATGGAATCAAAAAAAAAATGGTTCTGAAGAACCTATGGGCAGGACAGGAATAAAGATGCCGACCTAGAGAATGGATTTGAGGACATTGGGAGGGGAAGGGTAAGCTGGGACAAAGTGAGAGAGTTGCATGGACTTAGATATACTACTAAATGCAAAATAGATAGCTAGTTGGAAGCAGCTGTATAGCACAGGGAGATCAGCTGTATGCTTTGTGACCACCTAGAGGGGTGGGATGCAAGAGGGAGGAGATATGGTGATATATGTATATGTATAGCTGATTCACTTTGTTATAAAGCATAAACTAACACACCATTGTAAAGCAATTATACTCCAATAAAGATGTTTAAAAAATAAAATAAAGACAGCCTTGCATTTCATGATTTTGTAAAAAAAAAAAAGGTAATTTAGTTTATCCGATAATTTTGATTAATATAAAATGCCTTCATTTTGTGTTTCTTTTTATGAGATTTAATCCATATGTCTTCTGAAGCAAGTTTGTCTACACACACACACACAAATCCCACCCCTAATTCCTTCCCTCAATGCATAAGAGTTTTTAGGGGTTTTTGTTTTGTTTTGTTTTATTTTTTAATTTCTGGAAAAATGGAGCTTTTTTTTTCTTAAATGCACAAAAATATAAAGAACTGATTGTTTCTACTATAATTTTGCTTCTGTGATACGCATATTATTCTATAACCTTTCTGTTATATTCACAGTTAACATTATACACAGTCATTAAGATTGCTTGTTAACTTAAAACTGTAGCTAAATTACATCACTAAGGGAGTGCTTTTTATACACAGTAATGAAAGCCTTCTGTAGACAGTTCAGCGTTGTGCATTCTGTATAAATACTTAGTATTGGTACAAACTTTTACTACAATATAATGGTCTGCTGAATTGTAAATCTACAATTAGAATGATATTATTGGTCAATGGGGACAAATAATTATAGCCTTAACTACAATTTTTTCTATTTATATGCCTGCAATTTCTGTCATTTAAAAGTTTCCTTTGATTTGGTTCTGTACTTTTAATTAGTTATAAAAATAATCAGTTAACCAAGATACTCTAACTTCTAAAATCTAAATTTCTTGATATCAAAGTACATCTTATCCCATCATAAATATCTTTACCTTTAGAAAACTTACATTGCTCTTTTTCCCACTTACTCTCATGCACATACAATGTAAATACAAAATATCCTGGATAAAATTATGATGAAGATGAAGTTTGTCATTAAAAACAACAGGAGTGAAAGAAATATAATTTTTATAGGATTAATGGACATTCTTGTGTAGTCCAAGGCAGAAATGGCATTGAACCTCAGCAAGAAACTGCAGTTTTATACTGGAAAGCCAGCAGACTTCTCTTCTTAAATTTCCATTTTTCTACTTTCTGCATATTTGTCCCATTCTCCTTTCTCTGCAGTCTGGTGTTTTCTGCTTATTGGGCTAAAGGAGTGGAAATTGGTGCATTAATGGCTACTAGGTTTATATAACCTTTATTTAATAGGCCGGCTCATGGTAAGCTATTTTTAACTTAAATTCCAATTTTCCAAAAGATAGAATGAAAAGGTCCCAGGTAATATTTTCACCTATATTCAGTCACCTGTAGCCGGGAGAATCGAATAAGAGAAAAGAAACAATGATACAAAGAAGCAAACCTGGGTGTGGCAGGCAGTACCCAGAAAAGAAGGCTGGATTGACCCTCAAATTGGTGCCCACTGAATTTCCTACAATTTGCCATTACATTATTAGCTAACAAGTTTTGATTGACTGAGGTGACTTGATTACCATCTTCTCATGCTGTACATGTAATTTGGAGACTACAGAGTAATGTTCCAGGGAGTATTCAAAGCTATGGAATAAACCTGGTATGTAATATGTGAATATCAAATTTTCTTCATGGCAATTAATTTAATATGGTTATATTTCAATTAAAAATAGAGGATAGACTAAAGGTACTAACCAATTTTAATAAATATTTCATCTCAGTATAGCATACATACGTAAATGGAAACAAATCCTAAGTGTAAAGCTTGATGAATTATCAAAAAGTGTACCATCTGTTCAATTCTATGAAATAGAACCTTACCCATTCTCTACAGCACCCCCTATAAATCTCTCCAAAGATGAGTACTACATTACTTCTCAAATCATAGATTATTTTCCCTCTTTTGCATTTTATTTATATGGAGTAAAAGTGTGAATTCTTTTGTGACTGTCCTCTTAAACTTAACATCATATTTGTGAGGTTCATACAAGTTACTGAATATGAATACAGTTTATTTATCAATATTGTTGTATAATAATAGGCCTTTGTGTGTGAGCATACTACCTTTTGCTTGCTTACTCATTTTGTTGTGAATGGATATTTGAGTAGTTTTAGGGTTTTTGGTTCTCATGGATAATAATGTTATGCACATTCTGTGTACATCATTTGCAATGTATTTCTCTTGCATATATAGTAGCAATGGAGTTGCTGGGTCATAGAGCATGCATATTTTGAACTATAGTAGATATCATGAGGTTCCCAAAGCATTAGTGTCATCTTATTCTTGCATCATCAATGAACGAGAATTCTGGTTACTTTAACTTCTGGTTACTTTACATCCTTGCAAACATGTGACTTGTATATTTATTTTTGTATATTTTGGTGAGTATAGATTGGGATCAAAAATGTGATGTTAATGAACATTTCCCTCATGAGTTGTAACATACTTTAATTTGTTTTTCATTTGAATGTGTTTTGATTTGAAATATCTGTTCATATCTTTCCGTCATTTTTTCAATAGTTTTTCTTTTTGACTAATGGGGTTTTCTATATACTTTCAGTATTCAAATAATTGGTTGTAATATGAATTGCATATTTTTTTTTCTACTCTATGGCTTGACTTTTCACTTTCTAATAATATCTTTTGGTAAGCAGAATTTCATACATTTTAATGTAGTCTAGTTTATCATATTATTTTCTTTACAAATTTGTGATGTTTTAAAATTAAGCTTCAAATTTGTTAAAACTCATAAAACTGTACATCTTAAAACATGAATTTTTCTCTATATGAATTATATCACAAATCCCCACTCTTCTAATGTACATTAATTATGCATACCTACTTATTATTATTTTCTTTTGTTATTGATATTTTTCTAGAAGCATAATGCTCTACCTCTAACATTTATATATACAATTTACATATAATCATTTATATGTGTGTGTGTATGGTGTGAGGTAGGGATCAATGGATATATATTTCATTGATACAATACAATTTATTGTAAAGGCTTCTCCTACTGCTCTGAAATACCACATTGGATGTAAATTGAATGTTGTGTTTTATTACTTTATTTGGGTTCTCCTTGCACCAATAGCACACATTTCTAATTACAGAACCTTTAAAATAGGTCTTGATATCTACCAAGTTAAGTTTTCTATTAGTGTTTTGCTTCATCAGTATTGTCTTGGCTATTCTTGGTTCATTTCACTTCCATATAAATTTGAAAATAAACAACTTCCAACACACATGTATACACACAACACACTCCTATGTTTGCATTGAATCAAATCTATATATCACTTCTTTATAATACTGAATCATTTTATTCGTGAACATGATATATTCTTAAATGTTTAAAGAGCTCCTTTAATTTCTCTCAATAGTATTTATGTATTTCTGTGCAGTTTTTTGTTTTTTTAATTCTTGCAACTAGATTTATTCACAAAAATCTCTTTTTAAAAGTAATTACAAATATTATTATATCTTAATATGTTATTTTCTTATTGTTTCTTCAAATGCAATTGATTTTTGTATATGGAAATTTTATGAAGTGATCTTACTACATTGCATTTTAATCCTATAGACATATTTTAGATTAAGGATTTTATGTAACTAATCATGTCACCTGCAAACAATGACAGTTTTATTTCTTTCAAATTCTTGTAATTCTTTTTCTTGCATTTAATAAAATATCAAATAGTGATTATAAATGCTGAGGGACATTCTTATATTTTCAACTCAGATAAAAATATCTTTCATTATTAACTATGCTACTGATATTGATTAATCATTAATTATGCTATTATTTGTAGATATTAATTAAGCTAATGAAGTTTTCTCTATTACTAGGTTGGCAATAGTTTTATTATAAATTGAATTTTGAATTTTTTAAAATGCTTCTTCTGTATCTATTGTGATGTTTATAGGGATTGTTCTATTTGATTTTGTTGATATGGGTATATATTGCTTGAATTTCAAGTGTAAAACCAAATGGCTTAGATAATATCCTAAAATAACAGTGACTAAAGCAAGGATTAAAATGCTAAGCCTTTACTAAGGAGGTATAAAACCAAGCAGTGAAGTTCATGAAAAAAAGAGAAAAATGGGCAAGGCAAAGCTCAAATCAATGTGAGGCATTATCTAATTGGATTCCTCCTCATAGTCAGCCAGGAAGAGACCCAGAATATCACTCAGTAGACTATTTGCTTAGCACACATGCTTTCATCACTTGATGAAAGAGGTGTCTGCAAGGCAGAGGTGAGTGTGAATTTACTTTTTAACCTTGTGGTGAACACATGAATCTTTAAAAAGTATCCTGATCCTTTTCAAATGTTCATATTGTTCATTTATTAATTTTTATCCATATAGACTCACATTTTTCCAATTTTATTCAATGTGCTATAAACTGCTACATTTCAAATGTACTTTAAAGATAAATTTGTTCCAGTTTTGATCAGTGGGATCATCTTTTAGTTAGTTTCAGCATCATTCTGAATATTTTTATCACTCTTTAGTCAATTCCTAAATTTGGGACACAAGATGTTCCAGGGTCATCTTGTTCTTTCCCTGTCCCAGTCCTAGTATTAGTCAATTCTCTGAGGTGTTCTAGTCCCTTTCAGTGGAGATAGTACTCAAACACCAGCATCTAGGTGTTAGGTATGCTAATGATGTTTGTCACAGTTTAAAGACTGCACACTCCACACTGTTTAGCTCTGAACTTTATTTTCCATTCTGGTCTGAAACTATTGAAAACTTCGTTCAGCTTCTTAACCACTCAGCCATCACTTTTTCTCAGTGTTTCATGCTTTCATCTGTCATTTATGAATGAATCAGCAGCTGACTTCTCCCAGTGCTATTTAAGATAAAAAGGAGATGCAATAGTTACTGTAATTTGGCATTTAGTCCCCTTTAAAAAAGAACAAGAATACTCCCATTCCAGTATTGTGTGTGTGCACACACATGTGTGTGTACATTCACACAAAGATTAGTTAGTAGTAGAAGTTTATGGATACTGAGAGAGAGAGAGAGATTGATTTGTTAGCTTTTACTCTTTGTATTTGATAATGTCAGGAATCCTTTGAAGAGAACAAAAGTAGTCAATTCTTCAGTTCATGTTAAATGAACTAAAGACCCAAGTTCCAATGCTTGTTTTGCTGATCATCAGTTATGTCTCCTTAGGCATCTACTTTGCTTATGAGAATGGTAATAATATCAACTCCCCAGAGCCTAGAATGTTATTCATATTAAATTAATATATCATTATTTCAGAGTTGATTTAATTTTATACAAAGTCATTGATTAGAAAGAGGAGGGAAATAATACAAGAATGTTTGTAACTCTGGACGGAATTAAGCTGTGAAACAGTTGCATGGAAGAGAAAAAACAAGTATTCTGAAAATTAGTGCTTATATTAATATTTTTGCCCACGGTAAGCCTGGGATTCTCTATGGGTTTTATGCATACTAATAGGGTGCTTTAAAAAAACAGAAAGTTTTTCAATTCTGCAAAGAATAATGACAGTAAAATGACAGATTATACATCTGTAATTTGGAATAATGGGTTGTGTTAAATCAGAATGCAAAGGTAACCAACTCTTCATTTACTTCTGGGCTTACTGTATAGAAAGCAGTGTCTTAGCATTTATTCAAAATAACCCTGACACAACTTAAAATTATAATGGTAAATTTCTTAGTAGAATAAAAACTGTCAGAAGAACCCCAATCTAATTAGTCATATTAAAAACTACAAGATACATTTGTTATTATCTGATAAAATATATTCGGTATAATAAAATACAAAATAAAAACCCATTCTTAAAAGAGTAAAAATAGTTATTGACTTCTATCAATGAAAGAAAAAATCTTCATAACATTTTAATCTGCCCAGTATAGCCATGGAAGACCTGACTTTAAAAATAATGATCTAAAAATATCATTTTAAAAGTAGAAGTTAAAATCTTAAAATTTTGATCTGGACATAGATTGATTAAACAAGTCTCCATTTTAAAATTCACAAGAAAATAATCAATCTCTGTTAAAATAATTCTGACTCATAAAGAATGAGAACAGAAAATATTGGAAATGTTTAACTACTAAATACTCATTCTCTGATGAATTTCATTGATTTGACATCATTCTGAGGGCTTGTATTTATTTATTTATATTGTGTATTTATTTACTTATTTATTTTTGTTGAGATATAATTGACGTATAACATTATATTAGTTTCAGGTGTACAACTTAATGATTCAATATTTGTATATATTACAAAAAGATCATGATAATAAGTATACTTAACATCTGCCAACATACATAGTTACAGAATTTTTTTTCTATTGTTAGAACTTTCAAGATCTACTCCCTTAGCAACTTTCATATATACAGTACAGTGTTATTAACTATAGCTTCCATGCTGTACATTACATCCCCATGACTTATTTACTGTATAACTAGAAGTTTGTAGCTTTTGATTCCCTTCACCCATTTTGCCCAGCACCCAACCCTGCCTCTGGCAACCTCCAATCTGTTCCCTGTATCTGTGAGATTGTTTTCTTTTGAAATTTCTCATATAAGTGAGATCATATGGTATTTGTCTTTTTCTGACTTATATTTCACTTAGCACAATGCTCTCAAAGTCTGTCCATATTGTTGCAGATGGCAAGATTTCATTCTTTGTTATGGCTGAGTAATATCCTGTCAAATATATATAAATGGCCTGGCCTGATGTATGTGTGTGTATGTATGTGTGTATATATATGTGTGTGTGTGTGTGTATATATACATATATATATATATATATACCACATTTTATTTATCCATTCATCTATCAATAGACACTTAGGTTGTTTCACGTCTTGGCTGTTGTAAAGGATGCTGCATTGAACATAGGAGTGCATATATCTTTTCAAGTTAGTGTTTCTATTTTCTTTGGATAAATATCCAGAAGTGGAATTGCTGGATCATATGATAGTTTTTGTTTTAATTTTTTGAAGAAATTCCATACTGTTTTCCATAATGGTTGCACCAATTTGTATTCCCACCAAGAGTGAAGCAGGGTACCCTTTTCTCCATCTTTTCTCAATTCTTATTTTTTCTTGTCTTTTTAATAATAGCCATTCTAGCAGGTATGAGATAATGTCTCATTATGGTTTTGTGTTTCCCTGATGATTAGTGATTTGAGCATCTTTTCATGCATCTGTTGGCCAACTGAATGTCTGTTTTGGAAAAATGTCTATTCAGATCTTTGCCCATGTTTTAATTTGATTGCTTTTTCACTGTTGAGTTGAATGAATTCTTTATATATTATGGATATTAACCCCTTATCAGCTATATGATTTGCAAATATTTTCTCCCATTCAGTATGTTGGCTTTTCATTTTGTTGATGGTTTCTTCTACTGCAGGAGAATTTAAGTTTGATGTAGTCTCACTTGTTGATTTTTGCTTTTGTTGCCTTTGTTTTTGGTATGAAATCCAAAATATCATTGCCAAGACCAGGTTCAAGGAGTTTACTGTATCTGTTTTCTTCTAGGAATTTTATAGTTTTATAACTTCATATCATACATTCAAGTCTTTAATCTACTTGGAGCTAATTTTTGTGTATGATGTAACACAGTGGTCCAATTTCTTTTTCTTTTTTTTTTTTTGCTTGTGGCTGTCTAGTTTTCCCAGAACCATTTACTGAAAAAACTGTCCTTTACCTGTTGCATATCCTTGGGTCCTTTGTTGTAAATTAATTGACCATGTATGCATTGGTTATTTCTGGGCTCTCTATTCTGTTCCATTGATTTATGTGTCAGTTTTTATGCCAATACCGTACTGTTTTGATTACTATTGCTTTGTGATATAATTTGAAATCAGGGCGTGTGATGCCTCCAGCTTTGTTTTTTCTCCAGATTTCTTTGGCTATTTGGGATCTTCTGTGGCTTCACACAAATTTTAGGGTTGTTTGTTCTTTTTCTGTGAAAAATGCCATTGATATTTTGATAGGGATTGCATTGAATCTATAGACTACTTGGGTAGAATGGACATTTAAACAATATTAATTCTTTCAATCTACGGTCATGGAATTTATTTCTATTTATTTGTGAATTCTTCAATTTCTTTCATCACTGTAATGTAATTTTTTATGTATAGGTCTTTCAATTCCTAGGTTAAATTTATCCTTAGGTATTTTATTCTTTTTGGTGACCTTGTAAGTGGGATTGTTTTCTTAATTTTTCTTCCTGATAGTTTGTTATTAATGTATAGAAATACAACAGAATTTTGTTTATTGATATTTTATCCTGCAACTTTCTGTATTTATTTATCAGTTCTAACAGTTTTTTGGAGGATTCTTTAGGGTTTTCTATATATAATATCATGTCATCTGCAGTTAGTGAAAATTTTACTTCTTTTCTAATTTGAATGATTTTTATTGGACATCCAATACCATGTTTATTAAAATTAGTAAGAGTGGGCATTCCCATTTTGTTTCAAATCTTTGAGGAAATGATTTCAGCTTTTCACCATTGAATATGATGTTAGCTGTGGGCTTGTCATATATGGCCTTTATTATGTTTAAGTATGTTCCTTCTATACCCACTTTTTTGAGAGTTTTTATCATTAATTTACACTGAATTTTGTCAAATCCTTTTTCTGCATCTACTTAGACGATCATATGATTTTTAGCTTTCATTTTGTCAACATGGTTTGTCGCATTGACTGATTTGTGGATGCTGAACCATCCTTGCATCCCTGGAATAAATTTCACTTTATCATGGTGTATAATCCTTTAAAATATATTGTTGAATTCAGTTTGCTTATAGTTTGCTGAAGATTTTTGCATCTATGTTCATCAGGAATATTGGCCTGTAATTTCCTTTTCTGTGGTATCTTTGTCTGATTTGGTACATGGTAATGCTGGCTTCTTAAAATGTATTTGGAAGTGTTTCCTTCTCTTCTATTTTTTGGAAGAGTTTGAGAAGGATGGGTATTAATTCTTATTTGAATGTTTGGTAGAATCCATCAACAATGTCGTCTGGTCCTGGACATTTCTTTGCTGGGGAATTTTTGATCACTGATTCAATCTCCTTGCTGGTAATTGGTCTGTTCAGATTTTCTATTTCTTCATGATTCAGTCTTGGAAAATTGTATATTTCTAGGAATTTATCCATTTCTTCTAGACCGTCCAATTTTTTGGCATATAATTGTTCATAGTAGTCTCATGATACTTTGTAATTCTGTGGTCTCAATTGTAACATCTCCTCTTTTATTCCTGATTTTGTTTATTTGAGTTCTATCTCTTTTCTTGGTGAGTCTAGCTAAAGGTTTGTTAATTTTGTTTATCTTTTCATTCAACAATGGTTGGTTTCATTGATTTTTTTATTGTCTTTTCAGTCTCTATTTAATTTAATTCTGCTCTGATCTTTATTTCCTTTTTCTTACTAACTTTGGGCTTCATTTATTCTTCTTTTTCTGGTTCCTTGAGGTGTAAAGTTAGGTTGTTTATTTGAGATTTTTATTCTGAATGTTTTTAACTTCAGCATTTTACATAAGGAGAATCTAAATTTGATTGGATCTAAATTCCAGGGGAGAAAATGTTAATGAAATCTGTTTGACTAATAATGAACTACTGTCTTAAAATGCACCTATTTTTGCATGCAAATATGTAAAAAACCATTTAAAATGACAATATTATGTTCTCTAGAAACAGAAAAATAAGATGAAGTATCTGGATTTTTATCATCTTTTATATTTTAATGGTTGACTTCCCTGGGAAACCAAGGAAGGTACAATGATTATAATTACAAAAAAAAAAAAAAGATTTTATATATATATATATATATATATATATATACACACAAAGAAAAATATATCGACCTAATCAGAATTTCATGAAAAACTTTAAATAGATTTTATTGAAACTGCAATTTTTTGTCATGCCAGCAACAAGTATTATTACTGATTAAATGTATATCTTAACTCAATGAGCTATGACTCAAAAGGCTAAGATCAAATTAAATCCTGCCTCCTATCTCTAGTAATTAATCTAATGTGTTGAACTGTCATTAATAACTAAGTTACTTAAGCTTACAAATATTAACCTGTAAAAGAAGGACATTAATGAATTCCACTTAGTCTGCTCTTATTTGGAAATACATAATGATAAGAGGCATTCTTCTGGGTACCAAAAGAGGCAAAATGAAGGAAAAGGTTATTAATAAAAATGTGAATTTATTGAAAGACAGAACTGGAAGAGCAGAACTCTATTGGTACCCTAATTACTAATTATTTCTAGTATTTACCTAATTTGTAAAAATTTTTGGCTTACAAGTAATACAAGTTGTCATTAGATTGTATGACATGTGATGACATTTCTACATTTAGAAATTTTACTCATAGATCAAAATGGCAATATTTTACAGTGTTTGAAGCCATCTGTACCATATAAGACTTTAATGTCTTTTTCAAATATGTTTTAGGAGTGATCATAAATACATTAACGCTGCATCTTTATGCTAGTCCTATAATTGGTGATGCATCTGAAAATGAGACTGCACTCTGAAAGTGTTAAACATTTTTAGTAGTTCTTTTTCTTTGCATTTTTTCCAAATTAAAGTTTTAGTAAATTTATGTCAATCTATACCCATTGGTCTGCCTATGTCAGTCCTTTTACTTAATATTTGATCTAAATTTTATTGGTTTCATAACTCAGCATGTACTGTGAGAGTGACAGATTATGTTATTTCCATTCTGAGTTTAAAATAAAAAAGTGACAAATGGGCTATATTTACTAACATTACTACCACCAAGAATTTGTAAATCTAAACAGTCTAATATTGAGTTCTGCAAGCACTTTATTCCTTAGCAACCTTTTCTTGCCTGCATATACAAGGGTTAGAAGATGAATGGTGTTATTTGCTTGGTGCCCTTAGGAGGATATTAAATATTTATTCAAAGTATGTTTTTTACCTTGATAACAAATCCAATAAACAAGTGCTTTGATTAATGAATATTAACATTTCTTATTGTAAGATGCATGGATTCCTTATAGCTTGAAGGCAATTTTAGGCACAGTTTTATGGGGGAGGAAGTGGCATTTGTTCCAGCTTTGAGGATTTAAAGAAATGGTTTTGGGACAGGAGTAAAAAAGTTGGATTCTTGATCCAGCACTGACATCTTTTGGCTAAGTCACTTTAGATAAGTCACTCAATGTCCTTAAACTCAGATTTTTTTCATTTCAAAATTGAGTTTAAAATAATACTTAATATATTCATGCATAACACACCCTGGCATTGTAGAATGCAAGGAAAAACATTCTTACGCTACAAATAACTACATATAACATGTTATTATGTTTAAGATGCAAAATGAACACTGTTGGCTAAACTGTTTTGCTTGTGAACTCTTCCATGGCTTTAGTATTTATTTTCTCTCCCTTCTTTGACTTTATGTTCTACTTACTTACATGTAACTTAATATCTTTTGTAGACATCTTTGAATTATTTTTAAGTGTTTAAGTGAGAGACTATACATCCATTGTAAGAGCTTTGGGGAAGAAACTGTACTTCATTATTATTATATTTTTTAACTAGCATCATCATTATTATTTATTCCTCAATTTTGGAAAAATATTTTCAGGACTTCTAAAGGAAATGCAATTCAAATCACATCTACCACTTAATGACAATATGAGTTTAAGCAAGTTACTTATCAATTCTTTGCTTCATTTATTGTTTTGTAAAACAGGAGCAATACCAATCTCTTAGGGTTGTGTAAGGATGAAATGAGAGAATTTGCCATATATAATTCTTCCAGAGTACCCTGAATTAATATGAGGGTACTTTCCATTGTATATATTAATGAGTTTCTTTCAAGTCCAAATCATAAAGGAGAAGTTATGATAAAGGATGTTTCCTTCAATAAATCAGCTGTAAGACCCAAAACTTTCTAACTTATTGGCCTGTTTATTTCAAAGATTATGGAGATAAACAGAGATATTGAGACAAGAGTAGATTAACTATATTGTCCCATACCACAGAAGAGTTATAGATTAAAAAGTAGAGATTTATTATTCTGGAAAAATTCCTACTGACTACTTGAGTGTCTTTTTGTTAGTTTATTTTAAAATTTGGAGTCCAAACTCTTACGTCAATAAAATATTAGGAGGATTCAATCTCAGAGTAGATTCATGAATGAAATATTTTTATACATGTTGTTTTTACGGTAGGTTCTTTAGAGAAGCTGTAACTATGTTTTCCATGGTTCAAGCTTTATTAAATGATATTATTTGGGTCTCAAAAATGCACCCTGTTTGGCTAAAATACCCAAAGTAGAACAAATTCTGCAATGGATGTATAAAACTGGAGGCAGCTCAACTCTATCTGTGATCCTTGGCAGTCAGTGGGATTTTTAATAGACTCCATGCATTTACGTCTGCATATCATTTAGCTAAGTCCCAAATGCCAAATGCAGTCTTATCTTCCAAAATTTATTAATATTAATTTTGCTTTGGTAAACTAATTATACACATTCTACTAGCAGGGTTAGTCAGGTGAGGAGTTAATTCTTGAAGAATATAATATAAAGTATAAAATCCATCATATTATATAAAATGTAATTGTCTTAGTCAGCTCCAGCTGCCATAACAAAATACCACAGCCTGGATTAAACTACAGAAATTTATTTTCTCACAGTTCTGGAGGCTGGGGAACCTGAGATCAAGGTGCAGGCCAATTCGGTTCCTGGTGAGAATTCTCTTCCTGTTTGCAGAGGGCTACTTTCTCAATGTATCCTTAAATGTTGGAGAGAGAGCTCTGGTATCTCTTCCTTTTCTTATGGGGCACCAGCCCTACTGGATTAGAATCCTGACCTTATATACTCATTTAACCTTTATCATCTCCTCTCCAAATACAGTCCAGTCACACAGGTGTTAGGACGTCAACATATGAATTAGCAGGAGGTGGTAGAGTGGGCACAGACATTCAGTCCATAAGAGATTTCAAGAACCCATTGTGATTCTACACTAGTAAATTGTGTCAGCAGATACCTATGTCTTTAATTTGAACACTTATGGTTTCATTTTTATTTCACCAATTATTTACTTAGTGTTGATTATCCAGGCTCTATCCTAGATGTGAGAGGACAGAGAGGAGGAATTAACCCCATCTCAAGGAACTCCTGATCGACATTGTTACAAGACAAAATGTGAATTTTTCTGTGGGTACACAGATTGACATTTGTCAATCTCAGAGATACAGATAGTGATGGTACAATAAGGAAAATGTAACTAATTTGTTATCACTGTGAAAGAATGATGACAAATGTTGCTGATAAAATAGGGCAGGACAACTTGATGAGAAGAGTTACCTGCCAAATTTTTGCATTTTCTGTTTTTAACAGGAGCTGTGGAAACCATTTATCTTAGAATCTAGCAATAAGTGCACCCAAACAAAAGAACTGTTCTAATGTTTTCTGACCATTCATTTTAAAAGTTACCATTATAGTAAATGAAAAGTGATGAGGTAAAATGTGTCTGATTTATCACCTATGAATAACATTTTTAATTAACTAACCGTCAAAATTTTCTGGTGTTAAGAACATAAGATGAAGGCTAAAGTGGGTATAACAATAATTTTATTAATTCTGAAAAAGCCAAAAATTTATTGAGCTGAGTTTTTTGGTGTCAGATAGTGTCCTCAATTAATTACATATATTTTCTCCTTCCAGGCTTGCCATAAATCTATAAGAGTGATACAGTTATCTCCATTTAACAGATGAGGAATTTAAGCCTCAGTGAGATTCAAGAATGTAACCAGTTGCCTCAGCTAATAAGTAGGATTCCAGTCATATCTATCTGGCTTTAAAGTCCCCCCACTTTCCATTATTCTACCTTCATCCTCTTGAGAAAGGGACTTAGGTTATGTTAACTTGCATCATATAATTGATTGAGGATTTTAACCAGTCACCCTCAGTGGAGAGACTTATGTGGCACCAGTCTGCAACATTAGAAGAACGTCAGTGGAAAGATAGTTGGTTAAGAAGATATTAACTGCAATGTGTCCTTTAGTCTTGTAAGGAAATGAAAGATAATGAGCCACTAACGATCTTTCAGGTTCTTTCTTGCTTTCATACGGTCATTTCCGTTTAGGAAAACTAAAAAGAATTAATTTCCTCTCTAACATTATAACTGTTGATCATTTTAAATGTAAGATAGTTTACTCTAAAGCAATATATTATTATTATTATCATTGTGAATGTTATCTTACATTTAAAAAGGTACATTAAGACTCAGTATCCTTAAATATTACTCATATTCATATTGTATGTTATTTGTGAAAACTGCATAAAATTTAAAACTTTATTGAAAATATATCAGCATTTTTCAGCATCTTTGTATGTTGTAGAATATATGCAATATATCAGGCTCAGTGTTTGGGGACTGTGATAGACACACACTAAGGTGACTCCCAATGAGTCACCCCTCTTTTGAGTACAGGTGAGACATGACTTGCTCTCTAACCAAAGTTGACACCCACTAAGTCTATGCCATCCTCTATTGTAAATATTTTCCCAGGATTTAATCTGATCTGTTTTTTTATGTTGTTGTTCTTGTTTGCTTGCCTGCTTGAATGTGGTTTCCATGAGGGAAGAGATTTTTATCAGTTATGTTCCACTTCTGTATTTCCTGCACCTACAGCAGTACCCAGAAAGTTGTTGGTGCTCAATATAAATCTCTGTTGGATGAATAATTTATTTGCATATTATATATTTGTTTTTCTTTTCTATCTAAAATTAATAGAATTCTTAATAGAATAAGAGATCAGGATAATTATCATCTAACATTTTTACTACTATGTTAAATACATCTAGAGCAGTATTTAGTACATCATAAATAATAATTAAAATTTATTCAATAAATACTGCTTAATAATAATATTTATATGACACTTTACATATTACTATATTGAAACATACAATTTTGCCAGTATGTTTACATAAAGGGCTATTTCATATAACCTGACTGTACAGTCTGTTTCTATCTGATTTATTTCTCACAGTAACCCAATAAGGGAAGTATTACTACTAAGGGAAAACTATAGACTGTAATGGCTTTGATGGATGAAAGAGCAGACTTGAGAGCAATTAATCTTGGGAAATGAAGACTTGTTAAATGGAGAAAGACATGGTTACTTCCTTTTTCTTTGTAGTCTTGAATATAACCTGGACTCATCTTCTATCATCATAACCCTGAAATGGCTTTCGCATCTTTTCATGAAGCCACGTTACATATCAGATACAGTTTTAATTATTGATACCCGAATTTTTTTTCTCATCCTTATCCATCCTACCATTGAGTACCTGCAGCTCCACCTCTATGTTCACCATCTCCTCTGTTACCACTTAGGACAAATCACCAGTATCTGTCACCTCTGATAGGAGATATCAGTTAGGGAGTTAACTAGTTTCCGTATTGCATATATTCTCATTCACACTTCACTCAGCTGCTAATGTTGTGCTTTAAACATGTAATTAAGATCATATCATTCCATTTTTTAAACATCAACCAAGAGATTTCCATTTTCAAAATTATAGTCTTTTCCCATGTCCTATGCTATGACACTCTACATGAGCTATTAAACTAGCTTTTAAACCTCTGGTTGTACCACTTTCATTCTCATAAAATTTGCTGTTCCCACATTGGACTTTTTTCCATTTCTCTAGCAAGCCTTGCTGTCTTCCTCCAGCTCTTTGCAGTTATCCATTCTCTGGTTCTAGTCCAAGTGGTGACTTCCTTCTTTTCATTCTGGTCTTAAATATGATGTTATTCCTCAGAGATAGTGTGGTATCATCATTTCTATTTAGCGATGCCAACCACTGATCACACCCATCAATCACACTGTATCACTTAATTCTGCTTATTTCCTCATGATAGTTTCACTATCTAAAATCTTAATCCTTGTTTCTTTAGTTGTTTATTGTCAAACTGTCCTACTTTTTGTCAGCTCCATGAAAAAGATTGTTTTTTTGTCCTGTTCACTTTGCTATCCTGAGCATCTTGAAAATTATCTGGCATATATAACAACAAATATCTGTTAAGTGAATGAATATAAAATTTAATTTAATGAATCCAAAATACTTTCTCTAAAATGCAACGTGATAATGCCATTACCTGCTTAAAATCTACAGTGGCTCCCCATTACTGGTAGAACCACTCTTTAGTTTGAAATACACACTCTCTCCTATTTTGTGCTGTGCCTTCTGTTTATCATAACTCTAGCCTCATTAAACTATGTGCAGTTTCATCAATATAAATCCAGCTGCCTATCCCTGAATGCTCTTTCCTTGAAGAGAGACTGACTAAAGAGTTAACTGAAAACTTAACAGAGCCTCAGTCTATAAAGGTACAAAACTTGAAGAATTTACACAACATTTGGGTGTGGCTGATATTTCTGACTTGTTCTTATTTGAGTACTTTCATTTTCAACCCTTGCCACACCCCTCTCTTTTTTTGTTTGTTTGTTTCTGATTTATAACATTTTCTTCTATTATCCCAATTAACTATTAGAACAGTTGCTTTTATTAGGAATTTTTGGTTATTGCAAATAAACTTAAATAAAACATGGGACCACTATTGTCCAAATTAAACTAAATCTGGTATTCAAAGGGAAACACAATTCAGCAACCAAAATTAATGAAAGGGGACTCAATCCGTATTTTGTTCTTTAAAGAAATACCAAAGAGAAGTGTGTTTTCTTAAGGCAAGCAAATAGTAAATACCTCTTCTGATTAATGCCTACTTCACTACACTTTGCACTGGTGGTAGCTGCTCTCTAAAGTTGACCGATTTTCTCTATGTTAATTCTCGTAAAATAATAGCAATTATATATAAAATACTATGCATCATGCTGTTGTATTCTAATCATTTTACATATATTAATTAATCTTTACAATTCTATGAAATAATAATTATTTTTAAAGATAAGCATTTATATAATACCTTTATTTTTTGATTGTTCTTTGGGATTAAAAAAAGATAAAAGAAATAGCTTATGAATTCAAAGACTTTAAAACTTCAGCTTAAAATGTTATAGAGGCACACATGTCTGCATTCATCCTCTCACCACCCTAGTTTAGAATCAAATATTGGATTCTATGGTACGGATTCAAAGGAAGATGTTCATTTGTCATAGAATGCCCAAGCAAACCTCCCTTTAGTTGGAATAGTGCTGGCCATGAAGTCCCTTAAAGCAAAAGGTGATAAACCCAACTTAGGCATAGAAGGAGACACTTGAGGCTGGCAAACAGGTTTCTGTTCTGTTTCTGTCAAGAACTTCTCAATTTAACTTAATTTCACAAGGGCGCTGTATGCAAATTTTCAGTATTTTCACTCTTAGAAATTGCTTAGATAAAAAAGTTGGTTTCAGTTACATCCATGTACTAAGACCCAAGCATCCAAAGCAATACCATGTGGCAGACAGGACATTCTTCAGTCTTTATAAGATGGTTAGAAATGTGATATGTGAAGAAGCAGGGTAGATAGAGCAACAGGATTAGTTTAGACATTATAAGTAAAGATATTTGAAGTATCAATGACATAGTAAAATACCTTCAAGAAATCTTTGTGGGAGACAATGGGAATTTGTACGGCTATATTATCTAAAATATTCTTTTAAGTATGATATGAAAATGCAAGTTTTTGAAATATGCTAGAGTAAGAAATTACATATTTAAAGATGAAAGTACAAGGAGAGGACTTTCAAGATAGCAGATGAGTAAGATGTGGAGATCACCTTCCTCTGCACAAATACATCAGAAATACATCTACATGTGGAACAACTCCTACAGAACATCTACTGAATGCTGGTAGAAGACCTCAGACTTCTCAAAAGGCAAGAAACTCTCCACATACCTGAGTAGGGCAAAAGAAAAAGGAAAAAACAGAGACAAAAGAATAGGGACAGGACCTACCCTCTGGGAGGGAGCTGTGAAGGAGGAAAAGTTTCCACACACTAGGAAGCCCCCTCACTGGTGGAAGTGGGGGGTGAGTGGGGGGAAAGCTTTGGAGCCATGGAGGAGAGCACAGAGACAAGGGGGCAGAAGGCAAAGTGGAGAAATTCCCTCACAGAGGATCGGTGCCGACCAGCACTCACCAGCCTGAGAGGCTTGTCTGCTTACCTGCCAGCACAGGTGGGGGCTGGGAGGTGAGGCCCGGACTTCAGAATTCAGACCCCAGGGAGAGGACTGAGGTTGGCTGTGTGAATACAGCCTGAAGGGGGCTAGTGTGCCGCAGCTAAGTGGGAGAGAGTCCGGGAAAAAGTCTGGAACAGCCTAAGAGGCAAAAAACAATTGTTTCGGGGTGCGCGAGGAGAGGACATATAGAACACCACCTAAACGAGCTTCAGAGACGGGCATGAGCGGCTGCTGTCGACGCGGACACCAGAGATGGGCATGAAACGCTAAGGCGGCTGCTGCAGCCACCAAGAATCCTGTGTGCAAGCACAGGTCACTATCCACAATTCCCCTCCCAGGAGCCTTCCAGCCTGAAACTGCCAGGATCCCATGATCCAGGGACAACTTCCCAAGGAGAACACACAGCGCACCTCAGGCTGTTGCAACGTCATGCTGGCCTCTGCCACCGCAGGCTCGCCCTGCATTGTGTACCCCTCCTTCCCCTCTGCCCTGAGTGAGCCAGAATCCCCTAATCAGCCACCCCACTAACTCCCTCCTGTTTGGGAAAAAAACAGATGCCAGAGGGTGACCTACACGCAGAGGCAGGGCCAAATCCAAAGCTGAACACCAGGAGCTGTGCAAACAAAGGAGAGAAAGGGAAATTTCTCCCAGCAGCCTCAGGAGCAGCAGATTAAATCTCCACAAGCAACTCTATGTACCCTGCATCTGTGGAATACCTGAATAGACAGCAAATCATCCCAAAATTGAGGTAGTGGACTTTGGAAACAACTATAGACTTGGGGTTTGCTATATGAGACTGACTACTGGCTGATTTTTCTGTTTATTTCAGTATAGTTCTTAGTGCTTGTTATCATTGGTGGATTTGTTTATTGGTTTGGTTGCTCTCTTCTTTTTTTAAATTACTTTTTAATAATTAAAAAAATTTTATTTTAATGACTTTTATTTTATTTTCTTTCTCTCTTTTTTTCTCCCTTTCCTTCTGAGCTGTGTGTTGACAAGGTCTTGATGCTCTGGCCAGATGTCAGGCCTGAGCCTCTGAGGTGGGAGGGCCGAGTTCAGGTCATTGCTCCACCAGAGACCTCCCGGCCACACATAATATCAATCGGAGAGAGATCTCTGTCTCAAAGTTAAGACCCACCTCCACTCAATGACCAGCAAGCTACAGTGCTGGACAACCTATGCCAAACAACTAGCAAGACAGGAACACAACCCCACCCATTAGCAGAGAGGCTGCCTAAAACCATAATAAGTTTACAGACACTCCAAAACACACTACCAGATGCAGTCCTGCCCACCAGAAAGACAAGATCCAGCCTCATCCACCAGAACAGAGGCACAAGTCCCCTCCACCAGGAAGCCTACATAAGCCACTGAACCAACCTCACCAACTGGGGGCAGAAACCAAAAACAACAGGAACTATGAACCTGTAGCCTGCAAAAAGGAGACCCCAAACACAGTAAGTTAAGCAAAATGAGAAGACAGAGAAATAAGCAGCAAATGAAGGAGCAAAGTAAAAACCCACCAGACCAAACAAATGAAGAGGATATAGGCAGCCTACCTGAAAAAGAATTCAGAGTAATGATAGTAAAGATGATACAAAATCTTGGAAATAAAATGGACAAAATACAGGAAACACTTAACAAGGACCTAGAAGAAATAAAGAGCAAACAACAATGATGAACAACACAATAAATGAAATTAAAAATTCTCTAGAAGGAATAAATAGCAGGATAACTGAGGCAAAGAACGGATAAGTGACCTGGAAGATAAAATAGTGGAAATAACTACCACAGAGCAGAATAAAGAAAAAAGAATGAGAAGAATTGATGACAGTCTCAGAGACCTCTGGGACAACATTATGCACCAATATTCAAATTATAGGGTGGGTCCCAAAAGAAGAAGAGAAAAAGAAAAGGACTGAGAAAATATTAGAAGAGATTATAGTTGAAAATTTCCCTAACATGGGAAAGGAAAGAGCCAATCAAGTCCAGGAAGTGCAGAGAGTCCCATAGAGGATAAACCAAAGGAGAAAGCCATCTAGACATATATTAATCAAGCTAACAAAGATTAAACCCAAAGAAAAAATATTAAAAGCATCAAGGGAAAACCAACTAGTAACATACAAGGGAATCCCCATAAGGTTAACAGCTGATCTTTCAGCAGAAACTCTGCAAGCCAGAAGGTAGTGGCAGGACATATTTAAAGTGATGAAAGGGAAGAACCTGCAACCAAGATTACTCTACCCAGCAAGGGTCTCATTCAGATTTGAAGGAGAAATTAAAATCTTTACAGACAAGCAAAAGCTAACAGAATTCAGCACCACCAAACCAGCTTTACAAGAAATGCTAAAGGAATTTTTCTAGGCAGGAAACACAAGAGAAGTAAAAGACCTACAATAACGAACCCCCCAAAATTAAGAAAATGGTCATAGGAACATACATATTGATAACTACCTTAAATGTAAATGGATTAAATGCTTCAACCAAAAGACATAGATGGCTGAATGCATACAAAAACGAGACCCTTATATATGCTGTCTACAAGAGACCCACTTCAGGTCTAGAGACACATACAGACACATACAGACTGAAAGTGATGGGGATGCAAATGGAAATCAATTGAAAGCTGCAGTATCAATTCTCATATCAGACAAAATAGATTTTAAAATAAAGACTATTACAAGAGACAAAGAAGAACATTACATAATGATCAAGGATCAATCCAAGAAGAAGATATAACAATTGTAAACATTTATGTACCCAACATAAGAGCACCTCAATACATAAGGCAAATGCTAGCAGCCATAAAATGGGAAATCAACAGTAACACAATAATAGTAGGGGACTTTAACACCCCACTTTCACCAATGGACAGATCATCCAAAATGAAAATAAATAAGGAAACACAAGCTTTAAATGACACATTAAACAAGATGGACTTAATTGATATTTACAGGAAATTCCATCCAAAAACAACAGAATACACTTTCTTCTCAAGTTCTCATGGAACATTATCCACAATAGATCATATCTTGGGTCACAAATAAAGCCTTGGTAAATTTAAGAAAATTGAAATCATATCAGGTATCTTTTCCAACCACAACATTATGAGACTAGATATCAATTAAAGGAAAAAAACTGTAAAAAATACAAACAAATGGAGGCTAAACAATATATTAATAATCGAGATCACTGAAGAAATCAAAGTGGAAATCAAGGAATACCTAGAAACAGGTGACAATGAATACACAACAACCCAAAACCTATGACATGCAGCAAAAGCAGTTCTAAGAGGGAAGTTTATAGCAATACAATCCTACCACAAGAAACATCTCAAATAAACAACCTTACACCTAAAGTATAAGAGAAATAAGAACACAAAAAACCGACAGCGATAGGTAAGAAATCATAAAGATCAGATCAGAAATAGATGAAAAAGAAATCAAGGAAAAGATAGCAAAGCTCAATAAAACTAAAAGCTGGTTCTTTGAGGAGATAAACAAAATTGATAAACCATTAGCCAAACTCATCAAGAAAAATAGGGAGAAGACTCGAATAAACAGAATTAGAAATGAAAAAGGAGAAGTAACAACTGACACAGCAGAAATACAAATGATAATGAGGGATTACTACAAGCAACTATATGCCAATACAATGGACAACCTGAAAGAAATGGACAAATTCTTAGAAAAGCGCAACTTTCCAAGATTGAACCAGGAAGAAAGAAAATATGAACCAGCCAATCACAAGCAGTAAAATTGAAACTGTGATTTAAAATCTTCCAACAAACAAAAGCCCCAGATCAGATGACTTCACAGCCAAATTTTATTAAAAATTTAGGGAGGAGCTAACAGCTATCTTTCTAAAACTCTTCCAAAATATAGCAGAGGGAGGAACCCTGCCAAACTCATTCTACAAGGCCACCATCCCTCTGATACCAAAACCAGACAAAGATGTCACAAAAAAAGTAAACTACAGGCCAACATCACTGATGAACATGGATGCAAAAATCCTCAACAGAATACTATCAAACATAACCCAAGAGCATATTAAAAGCATCATACACCATGATCAATTGGGGTTTATCACAGGAGTGCAAGGATTCTCCATATACACAAATCAATCAATGTTATACACCATATTAACAAATTGAAGGATAAAAACCACATGATAATCTCAATAGATGCTGGAAAAGCTTCCGACAAAATTCAACAGCCATTTATAATAAAAACCCTCCGGAAAGTAGGCATAGAGGGAATTTACCTCAACATAATAAAAGCCATATATAACAAACCCACAGCCAACATCGTCCTCAAAGGTGAAAAACTGAAAGCATTTCCACTAAGATCAGGAACAAGACAAGATTGCCCATCTCACCAGTATTATTCAACATAGTTTTGGAACTATTATCCACAGTACTCAGAGAAGAAAAGAGAAATAAAAATAATCCAAATCGGAAAAGAAGAAGTAAAGCTGTCACTGTTTGCAGATGATACGATACTATACCAGAAAGCTACTATAGCTAATCAGTGAGTTTGGTAAAGTAGCAGGATGCAAAATTAATGCCCAGAAATCTCTTGCATTCCTATACACTAATGATGAAAAATATGAAAGAGAAATTAAGGAAATACTCCTACTTACCATTGCAACAAAAAGAATAAAATACCTCTGAATAAACCTACCTAGGAGACAAAAGACCTGTATGCAGAAAACTATAAGACAATGATGAAAGAAATTAAATATGATACAAATAGATGGAGAGATATACCATGTTCTTGGGTTGGAAGAATCAACATTGTGAAAATGACTTTACTACCCAAAGCAATGTACATATTCAATGCAATCCCTATCAAACTACCAATGGCATTTTTCACAGAACTAGAACAAAAAATTTCACAATTTGTATGGAAACACAAAAGACCCTGAGTAACCAATCTTGAGAAAGAAAAATGGAGCTGGAGGAATCAGGCTCCCTGATTTCAGTCTATACTACAAAGCTACAGTAATCAAGACAATATGGTACTGGCACAAAAACAGAAACATAGATCAATGGAACAGGATAGAAAACCCAGAGATAAACCCACACACATATGATCACCGTATCATTGATAAAGGAGGTAAGAATATACAATGGAGAAGAGTCTGCCTCTTCAATAAGTGATGCTGGGAAAACTGGACAGCTATATGTGAAAGGATGTAATTAGAACACTCCCTAACACCATACACAAAAATAAAATCAAAATAGATTAAAGACCTAAATGTAAGGCCAGAAACTATCAAACTCTTAGAGGAAAACATAGGCAGAACACTCTATGACATAAATCACAGCAAGATCCTTTTTGACCCACCTCCTAGAGAAATAGAAATAAAAACAAAAATAAATAAATGGGACCTAATGAAACTTCAAAGCTTTTGCACAGCAAAGGAAACCATAAAGAAGACAAAAAGACAACCCTAAGAATGGGAGAAAATATTTGCAAATGAAGCAACTGACAAAGGATTAATCTCCAAAATTTACAAGCAGCTCACGCAGCTCAATAACAAAAAACAAACAACCCAATCCATAATGGGCAGAAGACCTATATAGACATTTCTCCAAAGAAGATATACAGATTGCCAACAAACACATGAAAGAATGCTCAACATCATTAAACATTAGAGAAATGCAAATCAAAACTGCAATGAGGTATCACCTCACACCGGTCAGAATGGCCCTCATAAAAAAAATCTACAAACAGTAAATGCTGGAGAGGGTGTGGAGAAAAGGAACCCTCCTTCACTGTTGGTGGGAATGTATATTGGTACAGCCACTATGGGACAGTATGGAGGTTCCTTAAAAAAGTAAAAATACAACAACCATATGACCCAGCAATCCCACTACCAGGCATATACCCTGAGAAAACAATAATTCAAAAAGAATCATGTACCGAAGTGTTTATTGCAGCACTATTTACAATAGCCAGGACATGGAAGCAACCGAAGTGCCCATCGATAGATGAATGGATAAAGAAGATATGATATATCCATACAATGGAATATTATTCAGCAATAAAAAAATGAAATTGAGTTATTTGTAGTGAGGTGGATGGACCTAGAGTCTGTCACACAGAGTGAAGTAAGTCAGAAAGAGAAAGACAAATACCGTATGCTAACACATATATATCAAATCTAAAAATCAGAAAAAATTGTTCTGAAGAACCTAGGGGCAGGACAGGAATAAAGACACAGACGTAGAGAATGGACTTGAGGACATGGGAAGCAGGAAGGGTAAGCTGGGACGAAGTGAGGGTGGCATTGACATACATACACTACCAAATATAAAATAGAGCGGTAGTGGGAAGCAGCCACATATTACAGGGAGATTAGTTCGGTGCTTTGTGGCCACCTAGAGGGGTGGGATAAGGAGGGTGGGTATATGGAGATATATGTATATGTATAGCTGATTCATTTGTTATACAGGAGAAACTAACCCAACATTGTAAAGCAATTATACTCCAATAAAGATTGTTAAAAAAAAAAAGAATGGCACTTCTAAATTTTAAAAATTCATGTATATCTATTATGATAACAAAAGGGGTATAATTTGTGCCATGGAGAACTTTCGTGGTGCAAGATTCTAACAACAGCATTTACCCACCACCTCCATGTTACATGTTTTTTCTTTTTAATGTGACTTGCAGGAATAAACTATGGTCCAACACTCAAAAAAAAAAGAAAAAAGAAATATATGGGAATTTATAGACATACACATCTGAGCATATATGTTTTATATCTAGTCAAAAATAATGATTACAATGATAGAATTGCCTAATTGTGTCCATCAAGCTTCTATCATTAATGTACCAATGTAATGCCAATTATTGGCTTCTTTTGAAATAAAACTAGTAAAGAAAATAAAATAAAAATGAAGGTATAGTTTTTAAAATATTAAACTTTCTTTAATACAGTTGTAATAATCTACTAACTGTTCTTTAAATAGCCTTAAATTTCATGTTAGTAAAAATTAAGAATTGCTATGGAAATTCTTCAACAAAATCAAGTGTTGACATACATTGAAGTGCGTGCCTTATGTTTTCCTCAAATACATGAATATTACAGCCTATTAATATCTGAACATATGCACAAAAATCATGCAATTCTCATCATGTGTTAAAATAATCAATATTGATAACAATAACTATGTTAGACTTTAATAAAATCTTCCATGTATGAAATCATATTATTCACAAAACAGTAAGATATATATTATAATCTTAACTTAGTCTTCAAACTAATTTACAAAAGCTAAATTAATACAAATAATATAGCAAATAATCTTACCTATTTCCTTTCCTTATGGAATATTAATTATTTACAATGTTAAGTTTTTAGTATGCAAATTAAAATAATATGGTTTTAAAATGTTTAACACAATGGATATAAGGGATACATTTAAACACATTGGATATAAGGGGTATTGTTATGAAGAAATCTCAGTGGTCATTTATTGATTGCAAGTTAAAAATAAGAAAGTCCAGATTCTGTAATCACCCATGTAGAGTGAAGTTAGACTAGATTTTTAACAATTATCTTAAATGCATGCTAGTTTCGAAAATAATTATAATAAATATGACAAATACATTGAATAGTTGTTACTGTTGATATTTGAATGCTATGTGTGTAGATCCCAAATCTAAAGCAATAACAATTACTGAGGGGGAAAATAAAGCAATAACATGATGTAATTACTATCAACTAGGCATATTTCAAACAATGCATTTGGTTGAATCAGAATAACCTTATATAATGGATTTTTTTGATTTCGTAGGACACATGGATTGTTATCTTCATGATCTTAAGTGTAGAGCTTAATGGTTCCAATTATGTACAAAATAAAATCAAGTTGAAGGAAACTGAACTATGAATCAGTAATACATGTATTAAGACAATTATTGTCCACACTGTTTATGAATGTATTTTATATTTGAAAAATACTCAAACAATGCTTAGATTTCATTGCTTAATCAATACATTCTACCATAAAGATTATTACAATGTTTCATTATGACTACAGTGAAATTTTGCTTATAAGAAATCATTTAAATGTTTTAATATATAGAATAATTCTTAAATATTGCAAAATTTAGTGCTTTTTCTCATATAAACATAAATATTAGAGGCATGAAATTGTATATTATTAGAAAATTACATTGTGTTTTTCGTGTAAACATCTGTAATACAATACGAAATACATAGTTGGTATTTGTCCTCAGTGCCTAAAAGAGCTTCTAAAAACCTTGGAATTTCCTGAGTGATAGGGGTGATAGGAGCATCTTTCTGGTTATTTATAATAAGCCTCTGTCACCCATACCTGAGTTTATGCAATAAGGTGACTTTTAGAATCTTAGGGCCCCCAAGATAGTTTCAGGATGGATGCTTGTCTCCGGAAAGACCAAGGCATGTTTAGAGGGTTGTAACTTTCAGCCCCGCCACTGACTTGGGGGGGTGGGGTGGGAGAGAGCTGGAGGTTAAGTTAATCACCAGCGATCACCTATTTAATCAATCATACCTATGTAATTAAATCTCCTGTTTGGTGAATACGTTGAGGTGCTGGGAGGTGATGTGCCCAGAGAGAGCATGAAAGCTCCATGCCCTTCCCCTATACCTTGTCCTTTGCATCTCTTCCATTTGGCTGTTCCTGAATTGTATCATTCATAATAAAGTAGTAATAGTAAGTAAAGCACTCTCCTGAGTTCTGTGAGTCATTCTAGCAAGTCATCAAACTGATTTATAGAAGTCAGTCAGAAATATGGGAGGCCTGGGATTGTGATTGGCATTTGAAGTGGAGGGCAGTTTTGTGTGACGGAGTCCTCAACTTATGCAGTGTTATCTCCAGGTAATTAATGTCAGAATTGAGTTGAATTGTAGGACACCCATTTGGTGTCCAGAAAGTTGGAGAATTTGTTGGTGTGATGAAAAACCCACACATTTGGTGTCAGACATGTTGTAAATAAAAACAGTTTATAGCATCCCACACTATAATGTAAGTATTGCACTTTTATCAAATAGATGTGGAGAACTGTTTTTGCTATTTAAGATATTCCAAATGGAAAAGAGAACCTTAGGTCAAAAAATTATCACAAAATCATATTTTTAGAAGGTGTCTCAGAAGCCCAAATATTTAGTCCAAAAGGGCTTCACCTAAGTTATGAGGAGAAATGTTTAGTTTGTCTAGCCTTAGAATCTGAAAAAGTCAAGCTTTACAGACACATTTTAGCATAGCCACTGAAGTACAGATACAATAATTGCAAAATTACTAAATCAACATCTCTTTTCCTTCTACAAATTGGTTCATGCCTAGGTCAATATATGACTGTTAGTTTCCAGGTCCAGGACAGTCATTTTTTAATCCCTTGAGAAAAATAATATTTAATGAATATTAAAAAGAGTCACTCTGTGAACTGAGGAACAAAGTTAAAAGTAGAAAAGCTTATTTTAACATTTTTTGAAGAAGAATATTAATCTTGTTTAGCTTAACTCAGTTGTATTATAACTTGAGAAGTGATACCACATGTAATCAAATATGTTTTAAAAATTAGCTTATGAGTGATATTGATATCATCTGAATATAATGATAGAAGTTTTATAAAAATAAGACAAAGTGCAAACAATAAAGCCAAAGGAAGTAAACACTTATTCAAAACCTCAAAAAATATTTCTTCAGTTTATAATTAAACAAATATTTCAAGTTAATGGGGAAAGGATAACTGCTTTAATAAATGGCCTGGAAAATTGGCTATAAATTTGAGAAAAAGAGTTTAATTCCCTCCCACATGCCATATAAAAATTAAAGTTTAGAAGAATTAAAGAGATAAATATAATAAGCTGAATGATAAAAGCATTATTAAAAAAATAAATTCAATTACTTTGAAAATTTGGGGATGGAAAATGCTTTCTTAGGTAAGACACAAAATCAGAATTCATTAAAAAAAAAGAATGATAAGATGATTTTTAACTTACAGCATGTATTCACCAAAGATGGTGTAAATGGTACTAGTAGACAAATGACAGGCTGGAATAAATATTTAGATGGCTGTTATTAACAAAAAGTAAATAATATAATATAAAATCTCTTATAATGCTGTACAAAAATAAGTATTAATCCAGCTTGCCAATGTACAAAGGTGATATGAATATGTAATCCCTAAATTCCAATACAAATACAAAATAATCCACAATTTCACATTTAGTCAGCAGTGAAGACACAGATATAGCATCCCAACATTTAAATATGAGAAACATTTTAAAAAATTGATACTGTTTATTTTTGCCAAGAACTGGCATTGAGATTCCAACAAACCACTTTACTAGATTCCAACAAACCACTCTCCAACACTGTTGGAGGAAATTCAGAATTAGACAAAGTTAAGAAAGTGTGCATCTCTTCTGCCGCAGCAATTCTACTTCTAAAATCGGTCTAACAGAAACACACACATGCACAGAGATGTATGCACAAGATGTTTATTTTAACATTGCCTGTAATAAAGGGGGGAAAACCCTAAAAATTCAATTAGAAAAATGGTTAAAGAATTTATGACATATCCATGGAATAGAATATCATGCTGCTTTAAAAATTGGACATTTATGTTGACACAGAATGATATTTAAGTTTTTAATTTAAAAAGCAAATTGTTGAACCATATGCATGGTATGATCCTATCAGTTTAAAATAAAAAATGTACATATATATGTATATATGTATATATGTGTGTGTGTATATATATATATATATATATGTATTTACATCATGCATATAAAAAGGATTGGTTGGATGCACCAAGTTTTATCTCTTGGTTTAGGGTATGAATGGTAAGTACAGAGGGAGGATGCTGACGAAAGAGGACATTCAGATGCTAATATTATTCTTTATTTGATAACTTAAAAAAACAATACATATTATATATCACTTGTAAGAGAAAAAAATGATAAGCTCCTGCTTTCAAACATGTATTTTATGTTCTGTTATTATTTTAATCAGAGACTCTAATATTTAATTAATATATTCTTCCAATGTACTTTTTGGTCTTCTATTATACAATAAATATTGATACTCTGTTAACATTTCAGAAAACCTTTATATTTATCCCTTCTGAATATAAATGCCTTGGTATCCAATTTCATGAAAAAGATAGCTCAATCTGTGTGAGTGACTCTGGGAAGATCCAGGCGAGTAAATTAAATAACTTCAGTATTACACTTGATGAATTAGCACATCACTATTAAAAAACAACAAAGTTGTAGAAAATATGATGCTACTTTGGAATTCACTACTTCTGCAAATTTGTAATTTGTTTAATGTTTCCCTCCAACAAATATCCTCAGTCATCAACATGAGGGAAAATGCTTCTCTATCAAATGTTTTAATTTTCTTGCAGTTTATGTGTCATAATGCTTTATCATGAACATGTTACCTAGTTGGAGCAACATGGTTGACATTTCCTTGCTAATAGGCCAGTTTGCAGCAGACATTTGTGTGAGTGGAATATCAGAAGGACCAGAAAAATAATATCTCTTGATATCTATACTGTGAAAATGATCTGAAGCTAGAAAAACCTATATGCAAGCTAAATAAATATTTTTCTCTTAGTATATAGCGCCACCCAGTGTTATAGAATTCTCTGTGGAACACTCTACAGAGGAGGCTCTTGTGTCAAGGTAGAAAGGAACACAAATGACACTACGTGTCATACTGTGTCATACTATGAACATACTAAGATGTTCATCTTAAAGTTTATTTAGGGATATTTCACATGCCGACTTGTTAAAAATTATTAAATAGGAATGCAAAATCAATATGAAACAAACTGAAATGGTCACTCCAGTCTCTATATCATGGTAATTATTCCCTTTTGGATCTTTGTTTTTGCTTGAAAAAAAAATTCATGAAAATTGCTGCAGTTTTATTAATTCACTATGTATTTCAGCGTACTTTAAGACATTCCAAAGAGATAATTCCATTGGCCATTATAGATTCAGGCATACTTCATGTTTCTGCATGTCTAAAATAATAACTTTTCTTTTGAATTAAATAACAGATGAAAATGAGAAGGCATTTACAGAAAGAAGCAGTGGAACTTTTAGTTTTCTATAGTGGCTTTTACCACAGGGATTTGATGCTTTAGAGAGATGCTATTTGGCAATTAAGCAACATAATTAGAGCATAAATATTCATATTAAGGAAGATCTAGAAATAAAAAGGAATAAAAAAGATACACTTCATTACTTATTTGCTGTAGTGATAAAGAAAATGTAAACTTCCCTTTCTAAGTCCTCAGAACTTATATACATTTGATAAAAGTAACTCAATCTTCGAAGATAAAACTCTTCTCATTTTATTCAGTTTCTTGAGTGTTCTTTAAGACTCTGCTCCACCTTTTCTTGCTGCCTTTTAAAATTCTGTCTCTGTTGATGCCTGAGTCTTCAAGTGACTCAGGGCTTCTCCTTTGTACAACCCACAGTCACATCACCTTTGGAATTTCTATAACTCAGTAATTTTCCTCACTTAAATTACTCTCTTTCCAGGTTCTGTCCCTGCTGCTAACATTGTTTTATTTTCCTCTGCTTGAAATGTTTCAGTCAGCACTTAGCAAATATAACCTGTTATTGTTCTCGCTGCTCTCACCCTTGTTATTATTATCATCATCATCATTTTTACTCCTCTTTCTTTTATTTCTCAGGCCCTGTCTCCTGGTATACTGACTCCTTTTTTTGTGTCTTTCCTGGTTTGCTCTTGTCATTCTCATGACATCATTATGATCTAGGCCTTTGTTATCTCAAATTGCTATTACAAATTTCTCCTACCTAATCTCTCTCTTGTTTCCATCTTCTTCTTTCAATCCGACCTGCACAGAACAAAATTAATACATTGAAAGTGTTTATCATTGTCTTTCCAAATAGACTGCTAAAAAGTAAGAATTGTGCCTTTCTATATATACTATTGGTATTTGACACAGTGTGTACTTATTTGACCAATGTGATATAGGAGTAACTATGTGACCATGGAGTAACAAAGCACTAATGCAAAACAACTACTGATTGTGTTTTGAATTCAATGGTGTTAGGTGAGAATATTCATGGAATTTACATTGTTTTGTCAGTGGAGATCACTCTTGTCAGATGAAAACATATGTCAGCTTTCTGCAACAAAGTTAGTTTAAAAAGTCTTTCACCATATGTCTGTTTTTGTGCCAATACCATGCTGTTTTGATTACTGTAGCTTTGTAGTATTATCTGAAGTCTGGGAGGGTTATACCTCCAGCTTTGGTTTTTTTCCCTCAGTATTGCTTGGCAGTTCTGGGTCTTTTGTGGTTTCATATAAATTTTAGGAATGTTTGTTATAGTTCTGTGAAAAATGTCATGGATAAGTTGATAGGGATTGCATTAAATCTGTAAATTGCTTTGGGTAGTATGGCATTTTAACAATTCTTCCAAACCAAGAACATGGGCTATCTTTCTATTTCTCTGAGTCATCTTCAGTTTCCATTATCAATGTTTTATAGTTCTAAGCATATAAGTCTTTTGCTTCTTTGGTCAGGTTCATTCCTAGGTATTTTATTTATTTTTTTATGTGATTTTAAAAAGGATTCCTTTTCTTCTTTCTCTTTCTGATATTGATTTTTAGTGTAAAGAAATGCATCAGATTTCTGTATGTTAATCTTGTATCCTGCTACCTTGCTGAATTTGTTTATCAGTTCTAACAGTTTTTGTGTGGAGCTCTTTGGGGTTTTCTATATAGAGTATCATGTCAACTGCATATAATGACAATTTTACCTCTAAGTGCCCACTGACAGATGAATGGATAAAGAAGATGTAGTATATTTATACAATGGAATATTACTCAGCTATAAAAAATGAAATAATGCCATTTGCAGCAACATGGATGGACCTAGAAATTATCATACTAAGTGAAGTAAGTCAGAGAGAGAAGGACAAATATCATACGTTATCACTTATATGTGGTGTCTAAAAACATGATACAAATGAACTTAATTACAAAACAGAAACAGACTCACATAGAAAACAAACTTATGTTTACCAAAGGGGAGAGGTCGGGGAGGGATAAACTAGGAGTTTGTGAGTAACAGATACACATTACTACATATAAAATAGATAAACAACAAGGTCCTGATGTATAGCACAGGGAACTATATTCAAAATTTTGTAATAACCTATAATAGAAAAGAATCTGAAAAAGAATGTGTGTGTGTGTGTGTGTGTGTGTGTGTGTATATATATATATATCTGAACCACTTTGCTGTACACCTGACACTAACACAACATTGTCAACCAACTATACTTCAATTAAGAAAAAAAATCTTTCACCTATCCTGAGCAGAGCAAGAACATAGACCCCACTCAGAGAAATATACTTCCAGGGATCTGGTTAGACAGAAAAGGAAAGGAGTATTATATAATCATTACCAAGATTAAGAAGTAAAAGAATAATGACTGTCTGTGATTAATGACGGAACACTAATGTAAAACTTCTGCAAGGCAGCCAGGGATACACAACAGGATCAAATATATACAAAATGGAAACTAGTAGAATTTGAAGCAAACTCTTAGTTCAGGTATTCTAGATCTTTTCCTGTTTCTGGATAAGGAGGAAAGAAAAGCTGTTATTAAAGTATATTTTATCATTATTAATTTTATATTTTTTATGCAGTGAAATTTAGATATTTTAATAACTGTCTAAACTCTTTTCTTTTTAATGGATATTTTTATCATCTTTACCCATTCCCTAGTTAAAAATTATTTACAGCATATAGATATCTGAAAAAGGTGGATGTTGTTTGATATTTAGGGTTGAAGCTTTGGTGACTATACTGGAGGATGGGGAACATACTCTTAGGAAGAACATAAGCGATAGTGAATTCTCAGGTGATTTCTGATCAAGGTGGCTTTGTGAATTCATATTTTAAACTTCCCCTTTCTTCTAAACATGAAAAAACTAAAATTAAAAAAAATTATTTTTATAAGTTGGTAACAGTATTATGAGCATCCTAATGTTAACAACTTTAAGCAGAGGCATCATCACATTTTACCTCCTGTGGGGTGAAGATATTGAGTGGCAAATCACTGGGACAGAAGAAAAGAACCAGCTGCGTGACATGGAGATGAAGACTGGAATAAGACTTCCCATCCATGTAAGAAAGGTGACCCGAAAAGAACTGAACATTTCTAAGAGCTATGACTTTCATAAAGCAGCTAATCTTGAAAGAATGAGGAAAGTGAAGAAATCATCCCAGATGGGGTCTGGGATAACCTACCCATTAGCTCAGTGACTACATCTGGAATAGCCCTTGGCTGTTGCAGTAGGAGAGCTGATACAAGTCCTAATTCCAGAACGGGGCTGGGGAAGCCAGGTGAAAGCAGATGCAAAACCATTGGACAAAGATGGAGGGAGGAGGTAGGGAAAGGGGGGATGGAGAGAGAGAGGGAAAGAGAGAATTCACATGTGAGGCTTTTGCAAATATGTCAAGCACATGAGAAGAGCAAACACTGAAATAAATTGATCAGCAAAACCAACAGTTGAGAAATAGGAGCAAGGCAATGAAATGCAAGCATTAGAGCAATTTCAAAATGATTTTAGTGTATGTTGACAATCATTTAGACAATGTTTCTAAAAGAGAAAATAGAAAAAATATAACATCCCTAAAAACAGTAGGAAATAATGAAATAAAGACAGAAAGACTCATGTAAAAACTGGTGGATACTAAAATCCAATTACAGATCTTGGATACTAAAATACAGTAACACATAAAAATAAAACTTCTTATGGCAGCATAACCTTCACCATAACAAATTGGAAGTGTCCTGAGAAGTTCACAAGGAATGCAGCATAGAATGATAAAAAAATTAAAAATGAGAAATTGAGAGTATAGAGAATATACTTATGACTCAATCATAGCTAATATGAAAGGAAAGTAGATGGAAAGCTTATCTAGAATGAAAATGGCTAAGGAATTTTCAGAATTGAAGAATTATCTTGTCTTCAGATTGAAATACACACAGACTGCTAAAAGGATAAATACAATTAATCCATCCCTGCTCCATTTTAGTGATACCGCAGAACATAGTAGAGAAAAAAAAAAATCTTTAAAGCTGTAAGAGAGAAAAGAAAATTTGACTACAAAAGAATGACCAATGGTCTGAAAACAAACTTCTCATCAACCAAAATGGATGGCAGATGGCAGTGAAATATATTCAAAGGACAGAGAGGAAGCATACATAAACATACATATAGGCACACACACTATCATTTCTGGATGTGTCAATGGTTAGACTTACCTATTTTATTTGGTTCCCTTAAATAAAATAAAACATAAAGACAATAACATTTACTAAAAATTAATCCTTTTATATAAGTAATGCAGTTTTTAGAAAATACAAAACAATTCTAAACATCTAATTACACAGTTGTTAAATCTAAATCCAGATGCCATTTACTGTTTAGAAATTTCTGTGACCTTAAACTGCCATATTTAGAGCCAGTATTCTAACATTTTCTGCAATTAGAAAAATTAATGGAGTAATTTATTTAAATAATAGTTACTTAAAAAACAATCATTAGATTCTAGTTATTTATTGCTTCATAAAAAATCCACTCCAAAGATAGTAGCTTAAAGAAACAATTTATTTTGCTCACAATTTAAGACATATGCATTTGGAAGGTGATTGGGTGGATGGTTTGTATCTGAATGTGGTTTCTGTCAGCCAGGGCTACTAAAGCTGGATGAAGCACTTTCAAGATGGCCTTTTGCTTACATGTCAGGTGCCTTGGAGCTCCTTGGACTTGGTCTCTGTCTTTCCATGTAGTTTCATCTTCCATGGCCTCTGAAAGTGGCTTGGGTTTTCTATAGCTGAAAGAAACCAGTTAGTACTTTCAACTTCCTTTCTGGATATCTCCTTCTCTGGATTCATTAAAAACATTTTCTGTTTTCTATGTTATCATAGGCACCAGTTTCACTAAACTTTCCACCAGTACATAGTCTGCTTTCTCTAGTCTGAACACAATTCCCTTATTGTCTTCCAGTCTCTCCTTACAGTCTTTTTAAGACCCCTCCAGTTTCCTCTCTCTTATTATGGCAGCATCCTGCTTCCGGTTAACAAAACCCATGTGAAAAAATTAATAAAAACACCCTGAAAAGTAATCATGTAAAAATTATTTTATTTTGCCCAAACTTTTATGTTATTCTGGAAGAGAATGATACAGGTGGTTTATTTCTGATCTATGTGGTATTGGCTGGGGATTGAGCTTTCACTTTTAAAATGGATTTTTTTTACTCAAATGTCTGGAACCTGGATGATTCTGATCTCTGTTTCTCTGTCTCTGTCTGTCTCTACAGGATAGCTCACCCTCCATGAGCATGAACTTTGAACTTTTCATAGCATGTAATTGTACTTCATAAAGCTGAGCAGCTTCCAAGTGACAGGCAGTAGAAGCTTCCAGGCTAGTTAATGGGAACCACTGGACCTGGCACAGCATCATTTCTGTTGTATTCTATTAGTCAAGGCTGTTATAGGACTTAACTGGGTTAAAAGGGGTGTTTACAGACACTCCATCTCTTGACAATAGAGTGACAATGCCACATTACAGACGAGCGTGTCTGATAGGAGATAGCCTTTGTGACCTTTCTTGGAGAGTATAGTCTGTCACAATTATCATTCTTTAATATAACTCAAGTATAAAAATAATAAAATATGCAGGTAGACAACTGTCTTAGTCTGTTAAGGCTACTTTAAGAGAATACCACAGACTGTGTGGCTTATACGTAATAGAAATTTATTCCTCACAGTTCTGAAGACTGGAAGCCTGAGATCAGGGTGCCAGCACGGTTGAGTTTTGGTAAGGGGTCTCTTCTGGGCTACAGACTGCCAACTTCTCATTGTATCCTCACGTGACAGAGAGTGGAGAGGGGAAAGCTGCTCTCTCCTGACTCTCATAAATCTAATCCATTCATGAGGGCTTCCTCCCCCATGAGCGAATCACATCCCAAAGACCCCATCACCTAATACCATCATCTTGGACATTAGGTTTTCAGCATATGGATTTTGAGAGACAGAAACATTCAGACAATGGTAACAATTAAAGTTAACACCTTAACTTGCTAATATGACTATTTTAAGGAAATTAGAGTTTTCCAAACAAACTCTGTGAAATTTGGAAGGTATTTAACAGATTTTCATCAAAGTATAACTCCAACTGGGATATTATTATAAAGAAACATTTTAGTACATAAATTAAACCACCATAATATAGAGTAGACAAATCCACACACAGTAAATTTAAGAATATATAGAAAAGAGATGTCTTTGTTACAAAAATGCTCTCTTAAATACCAAAGAAGGATTAAATTATATTAATCTTTTTAGTTTTTCACATTGACAAAGTATGATTATTTTCTTTGAGTTGTGTAATTCAACAGAATTTTAAAAGAATTGAAGATGAGGCAATGTGAATGGTTTAAAAGCAGAATCCATAGTCCATTACACATCATTATTAAAATAATAATTCTGTGACTGTCATACAGAGTGAAATAAGTCAGAAAGAGAAAAACAAACATCGTATATATCATATATATACCATAACGCATATATGTGGAATCTAGAAAAATGGTATAGATGATCTTACTTGCAAAACAAAAATAGAGACACAGATATAGAGTACAAACATATGGACACCAAAGGGGAAGTGGGGAGTGGGATTAATTGGGAGATTAGGATTGACATATATACACTACTGATACTATGTATAAATGAGAACCTACTGTATAGCTCAGGGAACCCTACTCAGTGCTCTGTGGTGACCTAAATGGGAAGGAAATCCAAAAAAGTGATGACATATATACATATAAGTATAACTGATTCACTTTGCTGTACAGTCGAAACGAACACAACCTTGTAAAGCAACTATACTCCAATAAAAATTAATTAAAAAAATAATCCTGTGGATGAGATTTTACATTGTTATTGGAATAACAGTTGATTAGCTTTACCCAATTAAAAGGAAAACAGATGGCTTTCACAGTTGGAAGATGCTCTTTATGGGCTGAATGTTTATCATCCTTCAACATGTGGTTTTAGTAGTGAATATAAGATTCCTTTTCCTTCATTCAGAGTTGAGTTTTTTACATGTTTAACCTCTTTCTTTCAATTTTATAATACAAAAACATTATTTCAGCATTATTGTTTGGTTTTACTTCATCATTGATCTTAGTCATATCATCATATTGTAGCCACAGCAGCTGATTAATATTACAGGGCCACTTTCTTATGTGGCCATTAAAACTCTCTGTTTTATTTTCAGTGTTTTATCAATGTAGTTATTTAATTGTATTTCCATTTAAGATTTACTCAGTTTAGTAAAATGTGTTGTATGTCACTGTTGGAAAAATCCACTTACATGAAATATAATAGCAGAGTAGGCAAACAATCATTAAGAATCAATCCTTTAAAATCCCACTTGAAATAGTTGTAAGAAAATGGTTAAAAACAAGATAAATTCAAGTCCATTTTCTGTGCACTGCTGTGTTCCAGGTAACTCACCAAGGGAATGTGGTGATTTAATTGTCTGGCTGGCACAGCAAGAGATGCTCTGAAGTTAGCCTGAAGTTGGCTCTGTAGTATCTTGCTTCTGTTTCAAACAAACTCATACTTTCTTTGGATACTCAGCATGATATTCAGTAAGCATAGGTGTGAGAGGCTAACAAAGAAGAAACTCTGTTATTTATTATTCAGTACTCTCCTGGGGTCCCTTGCCACTTAGAGTTAACATCCTCACATATGAAATATTTAACTCTTGGTAGTTCATTCCAGTTAAAACCAAATCAGTCAATATACATAAGTCAAGAAAACCAGCATTAAAAGCTTGAGATTTTATCAATCTAAATCCTTTTAAAAAATGTGGCTAAACAAAGGCTTTGTGAATAATTCCTGTATACCTTGAAAAGATATTAGAATTTATCTCTAGAAATCTTTGCAGTCAGTTCTCACATCTCCATAGGCATATTTATCCACATTGTCAAAATCTTTAGTAAAACAAATGTTCCTGATTGCTTCTTGTTTGCTTTGTTAACGCTTTTTCACTCTTTATTTACAAATACTTTGAAAAGATTGTAAAAACAAGTAAGAAAGATAATACTTGCTAACCCCATGATCCACAAAAGATTTAAGGAACCAGTGTTCCATGAGTATGTGCTTGGGAGAGCACTGTTTATTCCTCACATGCAAATTCTTTACTCTTGTTTTTGAGGGGGGGGAGTCTGTGTTCACATGTAGAATTTTTAAATTTTCATTCCCGTTACTGAAAAGGAGAAAATATATATTTTTATGTTGGCTGCTGTATTAATTTTTTATTGTGATATAAAAAATTACCACAAACTTAGTGGTAATTATGAAGAGGAAAGAAGAAAGTGGTAATTACTTCAGGGGTAATTACTTCAGGGGTAACATCAGGGGTAAGGAGGGATTCTGGCTAAACCAATGTGACAGAATTCTTGCTGAACACAGGCCAGGGTGATCAGATACCCAGGGTGGGGAGCCAAGGAATTTGATCTGATATTGAGTGTGATCAGATATTAAGGGTGAGGATTCTTGCTAAACTCACTCAGCAGGATTTTTGCTAAAACTGGGCAATGCAAAGATGGACATGGAAGTCTAAAGGTAAAGACCTAGTTGAGAAGAGGGTTCAGAGGAACCTGACTAAAGTTTGGACAAGGAGAGCATCTTGTAGGCAGGGTCCTCTGCTTATAGTCTCGTGAGGATGCAGTAGAAGATTCAGCCAGATTGAATTTTCATCAGAGGTTCCACTGGGGGAAAATCACTTTCAGGTTACCTCAGCTTGCTGGAAGAATTTACTTTCTTATGATTGTAGAACTCATGGTGGCTTACTTCTCTGAGGCCAGCAGGACAGTGAGTCTCTGACTTCAGGATGACCACCAGTCCCTTTTTTAAGGGCTTTAACCTGATTAAATTTGGCCCACCTAGGATAATCTCTCTTTTGAGGAATTCAAAATCAAGTGATTTAAGACTAATTACATGTGCAAAATCCCCTCACCTTTGCCATATTCTGTTGGCCAGCAGCAAGTCAAGTTGTGTTCCCACTCAAGGGGAAGGGATTATACAAGGTTGTGAGTCAATGGGGTTACCTTAGAGTATGTCCACTATCACTATCTTAGGAGAAACTGTATCATTGACAGAATGAATCCTTAGTATGAATGTTCAGAAAAGTCACTGTTTTCTATCAAAAATCTGTGTATTTTATTTCTATCAAAAATTGTAAGGATAAGATAAAAAATAGTCAAAATGAGCAGTATGATATGTTTATCTTCGCTTATAATTAAACATTTAACAAATATGTGTATAATTAATGGCTAAAGGGCATTATCTACATTTTGACCTTACTTTTAGTAATGAGAATATTAATAATACTTTCTACAAGTCATAGATTTCAAAATAACTGGAACAATTAAAATGACAACAATAGGGGACTTCCTATTGGTGCAGTGGTTGGGAATCCACCTGCCAGTGCAGTGGACGTGGGTTTGAGCCCTGGTCTGGGGGGATCCCACATGCCGTGGAGTAACTAGTCCCGCATGCCACAACTGCTGGGGCTCGCGCGCCTGGAGCCCGTGCTCTGCAGCGGGAGAGGCCACCACAGTGAGAAGCCCTCGTACAGCAATGAAGAACCAATGCAGCCAAAAATAAACTAAATAAGTTTTTAAAAAAAATTTTTTAAAAATGACAATAAAAATCAAGAAATTTAATTCCATGACCTCACATACTGTTATTGAATATGGCAAACATGAAACAGCCTAGCTTTTCTTTTCTCTCACTACTTCCCACCATGCATATCTGCTGCATATCAACTACATTCCTCTCTTTTCATGTGTCCATTGCTTTGCAATTTCTATATCTTTGTTGATAGTATTGCACCCATATATCAATAGAATGTTGTATTCTTCTGCCCTGTGTATCCAAATCCTACCTTCTCATCAAGGTCAAGCTTTAAAGCAAGTTATCATAGGACATCATTTTTGGAGAAATTTCTGCAGAAAGAAATAGGTCCCTTTTCTGAACTTTCATAGTTCTCTTTTGGGATATCACTTTAATGCACTTATAACTAACTTTATCTTTTTTAGAGATGTTGTGTTTGCATGGAAGAATGTATGTAACATGCTTAATGGCATTCCTAAGACTTATTAAGCACTTAACGCATTATAAATATACATATATATATATATATATAATATATATATATTTTTTTTCTTCCATACTACTGTGTCAAACTTTTCCATGGAACCTATTCCATTGCCTCTTACAGCCATAAATGAGGCATAAAAACAAACAAATTTTTTTGTTTGTGTTCAGTAATAATGTACTGTACAGGCATACCTTGACTTGGAGACATTGCAGGTTTTGTTCCAGACCACAGCAATAGAGCGACTTTCACAATAAAATGATTCAAGCAAATTTTTTGGTTTCCCAGTGCACGTAAATTTTTGTTTACACTATACTGTAGTCTATTAACTGTGCAATAGCACCTGTCTAAAAAGATCACTGTATACACCTTCATTTAAAAATGCTTTGTTGCTAAAAATGCTACCCATCATCTAAGCCTTCAGTGGGTTGTAATCTTTTTGCTGGTGGAAGGTCTTGTCTTGATGTTAATGGCTGCTGACTGATCAGGGTGGTGGCTGCCGAAGGTTGGGGTGGCTGTGACGATTTCTTAAAATAAGACAACAATGAAGATGGCTGCATCAATTGACTCTTCCTCCCATGAATGATTTCTCTTTAGTATGCTGTTTGATAGCATTTTTACCCACAGAACTTCTTTGCAGATTGGAATCAATCCTCTTAAACCCTGCCACTGCTTTATCAACGAAGTTTACGTAATATGGTAAATCCTCTGTTGTCATTTCAAAAATCCATTAAGTTCATTGTCTTATACGGGCACAGTTCAAGATGCCCCCAAAACAATTACAACGGTAACATCAAAGAT
This sequence comes from Pseudorca crassidens, assembly GCF_039906515.1. Classification (NCBI taxonomy): domain Eukaryota; kingdom Metazoa; phylum Chordata; class Mammalia; order Artiodactyla; family Delphinidae; genus Pseudorca; species Pseudorca crassidens. The sequence goes on from NC_090299.1 coordinate 81,340,274, forward strand.
CATTGATCACAGATCATCATAACAAATATAATAATAATATAAAGTTTTGAAATATTGTGAGAATTACCAAAATGTGACATAGAGACACAAAGTGAGCAAATGCTTTTGGAAAAATGGTGCTGATAGACTTGTTCGACACAGAGTTGCCAAAAACCTTCAATTTGTAAAAAATACAATATCAGCGAAGTGCAATAAAGCAAAACATAAAAGGGGGTTATACCTGTAATGCATAATGTAATATTTTATTCATATGTAAATATACTATAAAATACATTTTGTGAAAAGGTGAACATGGACAAACTGTTCTTTAAAACAATAGAGTAAAAGGTATAATGTAACTTGGGATGTTAATCACAGAATAAGTCAATAATTATTTTCTGCCATTTTTGGCTTCACTGATTTATTATTGCTCAATTATAATCTGTAGTGTCATTTAAATTTAATGGTTTTAAATATTTTTAAAATTTAACTTGGACTTTTTTTGACTTATTTTCTTTAAGGTATCTTGTTTTATTATCTTACTAATATTATGTGTGTCTTACACGCATGATGGTTCCCACCAAGGAATTTTGTAAATATCACTTAATATTAGTTATTGCTCAACACTTTTACCTTCATTTTCATTTTATTGAACTTTTACCACATACTTTTAGTGAGAGGAATGCTTTTTGATACTTTTGGCTGTAACAATCTAGCACTTTTTCATCATTGTCTCCTGGATATTTTCCATCTTTCAAAGTCCAAAACTCAGTAGGTAGCAAAATATGGCAACCCTCTGTGTGTGTGTGTGTGTGTAAAACTCTATTTTGATCTTTCTTACTTTCATATCAGCCAACGTACTTCGAGGCACAGATATTCATGTATTCACATTTGAAGTGGTAGAGTTTTCTTTTCTTATCTTCTGTTAGACCTTGCCCAAACCACATGATGTTAACCTATATAGTGCTTTCAAATTTGCCACTTTTAGACCATTTCTCTGCGGATATTTTTGCCCATTTGACTTTTATATCACTCTTACCAAAAGCATAGGCTTTCAGATTTTTCTGTAACTTGGCACCCAAGGGAATTTTCTACCATTTCTATTGTTGTTCTTACAGATCACCCCAAAAAGGAGGAAAGTGACAGATGTTGATTATTTTTTCCTGCCAAGCCAATCTTCACTCTGATTCAACTAGTTTCTTCCTAACACTAATATTTTTATCTAAACATACTTTTGAACAAAAATATATTTACCCTATTTGATAATGCTCTCTGGTTCATAATTTATTCAATTCTTCTTAACCTTTAACTCTTTTGAATTATAGCATTCTCATATCTGTCAGTGCTTTCTCATCATTTGATTTGTACTTTTGCAGATCCATACATCAGTTATTCTGGTCTTTTTCTTCAACATTTCTTTGAATATCTTTGCCTCTTATTCCCAGTTTCCTCTTATTCTTTTATTTGCTTTTGCTCACTTCAATACTGGGAATAGACAGCCAATTAAAATCTGTCAAGCTGTCAAACTTTCCCTCAGCAGGCAAAATCTTCCAAGCTTCCTTCTATCTATAAAATTACAAACAATTTTTCTTTACATACATACCATTCCCATGTGTTCAAATGTAGACTTCTCTGGGTGAAGACCAGCCTATTGGAATCCTTACTCTGGTAAACCCCAAGATGCTATATTTCTGTGGAGCAGTAACACAATCATGACATAGTAAATATATATATATTTTTTCAAAGGACCAGGGGCTTTTTTACAATGAAACTTTACTTTTTAATGCAAGCCTAGATTCAGAAGGCACATGATTAAATTCACATTCTAATAAATAAAATAAGGTATTGATTCCCTTGTAAAAATACTTCTTTAAAAAAATACTGCCACACAAAATTTGTAGAACTTGCAAATAACTTATAATGATCATCAAATGTGCATTCATCATAGGAAAAATCCTTTGAAGTCATGAGAAATTTATGTATCATAAATGTTCATTCAATTATTTATTTTCTGATTTACTAAAAATTTCCAGCTCTCATGTAGCTAACATTTTTACACAGATGATAAAAACAAACAAATAAATAAACAACTGCATTAATAAGTGAAACGTGTATTGACCAAATGATCATAGCAAATATAGAGAAATACAAAGAAAGGGAGGAAGGAATGTGAAGTTTCAGCAGAATGGTACTTTACAATTTTAAATAGGTTATTCACTGAGAAAGTAAAACTTCAGCAAAGATCTAGAGGAAGTGAGGGATAATCCATGAGAATATTTTTTTCTTTCTCTCCTTTCTTTCTTTCTTTTTTTCACCAAACTCAGGTTTGGCTGCTTGCTACCCAAAAGCCATTAATTTGAGATGCATGTGTCAATAGAAAGGAAAGGTGCTTTAATCAGAAAAACCAGCAATATGAAAAGAAGGTTGACTCATGTCCTGAGACCAACTCCAAAGATTCTGCTGAGCCATGACAGTTTTTAAAGGGAAAAATGGTGGAAGAATCTCAGTGACTCTTTGAGGCAGGAGGTTAAGTCCTGCATTGTTCTCCATTGTGTGCAGGCTGGCTGACTCTCTTTTCAGAAGTTATCATGCTAGTGTGATCTGCCTGCAGTATTGATAAGGGGGCTGTTGGGGGCAGAGAGCTAGTCATTCTTTAACTACTTAATTCTTCTTTTCATCTAGGAAAAGAATCAACAGATTAATTAGGTTCTTTCAAGTTTAGAGGGGAACAGAAATGGGCAAACAGGAAAAGGGGCAAAAGAGCTGCTTTCATTTCTCCCTTCCTTCCTCTCTCCCTCTTCCTTCCTTCCTTCCTTCCTTCCTTGCTTCCTTCTTTCTCTCTTTCTCTTTCTTTCTTTCTCCCTTTCCTTCTTTCTTTCACTCTCTCTCTTTCTTTTCCCATTAATTTTATGTTAGACCTTTTGTAGATGTCCCAAAGTCCTCGAATATTATGTTTTGTTTTCTTTAGTCTTCTTCCTCTTTACTTTTTGGTTTTCAGTTTCTACTGATATATATCCTGTAGCTCAGAGATTTCTTTTCCTCAGCTCTGTCCTATCTACTAATAAGCCCATCAAAGGCCTGCTTTATTTCTCGTACAGTTGGTGTTGTTTTAATCTCTGGCATCTCTTTTTGGTTCTTTCTTTCTCAGAATTTCTCTCTCTCTGCTTACATTGCCCATCTGTTCTTGCATGTTGTCTACTTTATCCATTAGAGTCCTTAGCGTATTTAATCATAGTTGTTTTAAATTCCAGCCTGATAATTCCAACACCCCTGCCACAGCTGATCCTCATGTTTGCTCTGTATTTTCTAATTGTGTTTTTGGCCTTTTGTTAGGCCTTGTAATTTTTCTTGACAGCTGTACATGATAAAAGAAACTGTTATAATTAGGCGTTAGTAATGTGGTTGTGAGGAGTGGGGGAAGGGGAATCATCCTATAGTCCTAGGATTAGGTGTCAGTCTTTTAGGAGCCTGTTCCTCTGGGCTGTAAACTTCCCAAGAGCTTCTCAGAGCTTCCCTTTCTCTAGGGGGCCGTTATTCTGCCTAGAGTGGGCTGGACTTGGATATTCCCCTTCTCCACATGGAAGGCTAGAGTCAGGTGGGATCCAGTATTCCCCTTCCCCAGGTCAAGTAGGCTCTGATAATCCCACAGGTTAGGATCTGGTTAGTTTCACCTGAGGCCTAGATTGTTAAGAAGAACAGAGTGTTCTGCTGTATTTCAAAATGGTTCCTCTTCTCCTCCTGCTTGAAGCATGGAAGTATTTTCCTGCATTATTTACTGTGAGAATCTGGTTAAGTTCTTGGAGGTAAAACACAAAAGTGTGTGACCTCCCACCTGCATGACTGGGACTTCCTGGAGCTTCTAACTCCCAGAATTATCCACAAAAACCTCAAGCAATTAGTCATTTACAGTTCAGTGTTTCCTCCCAAGGCACTGATCCTGACGGCAGTTTCCACTCATGAGTCATTGCTCTGGTAAGTCGTGACTCCCTGTATTCAACTGTGTGTCTCTGCAGTCTTGGGGGTTGCAGTTTGCCTTGTGTCTTCCCTTTTCTTACAGATTCAAGAAAAGTTATATTTTATTCTATTTTTATTTGTTATTAGGATGACTTCTAAGCTTTTTCCAGGCAGAATTAGAAACCAGAAGTTCACTCTTCTTTTCTTTCTCTTCCTCGTTCTTTCCCTCCTCCCCTCTTACACCCCCTTTTTCCCCCTCTTCCCATTTTGCAGAGGAGCTTTGAGTTTAATTTGAATTTTCCTGGTTACTAATGAAGTCAATTATTATTCCCTCTGTTTACTGACCAATTTACTCTATTTTCAGTAAAGTTCAAGTTCCTTACCAAATTTTCAAAGTGGTCTTACTTTTCTTGGAGATTTATAGGAGTTCTGTTTATGTATTATATAATACTATATATTGCAAATATATTCTCCCACTCTCAACTTTGCCTTTCTACACTTTTAATGGTGACTTTTGATAAATATCAATATATCATGAAGATATTCTCCTAGATTATCTTCTAAGATCTTTGCTGCTTTGCTTTACATATTTAGAAGTTTAAATAATTATTTTTCTAAATATTAAATATATTAAATATTATTTTTCCAAATGGTTACACTTTTATCCCAGCTCATATATTGAAAAGATTGTTATTATTGATTTTTAAAGTCATCTCTTACATAGATGAAGTGTTGATATATGTATGAGACTATTTCTGTTTGTTGCTATTGTTACAAATTACCATAAACTTAGTGGGTTAAAACAATGCAACTTTATTATCTTACAGTTCTATGGGTCACAAGTTGGATACTGGTCTCACTGGTATAAAACCAAAGTGTTGGCAGGACTGCCTTTCTTTCTGGGATTTTTGTTTTCTTATTTAGCTTGTTGGCAGAATTCAGTTTCTTGTGATTGTAGGACTAAGAGCCCTTCTAGGATTACAAGGAATGTTACCTGCATTCCTTGCCTCCAACAGCAAAGCCAGCGATGTTGGATCGTCTCTCTCAGACTTTGAATCTCTTCTGTCTCCACATCTACCGTCACATTTCTCTCATTAACTCCTTTGCCTTTCTCTACCATTTTTAAGGATTTGTGATTAAACTGGGCCCACACAGATAATCCAGGATAATCATCCTATCTTAAGGTTCTTAACCTTAATCATAACTGAAAAAATCTGTTCTACCATAAAAAGTAACATATTCACGCTGCCTGCCGATGCGGGGGACGTGGGTTAGTGCCCCGGTCTGGGAGGATCCCACATGCCGTGGAGAGGCTGGGCCCGTGAGCCATGGCCGCTGAACCTGCGCGTCCGGAGCCTGTGCTCCGCAGCGGCAGAGGTCACAGCAGTGAGAGGCCCGCGTACCGCAAAAAAAAAAAAAAAAAAAAAAGTAACATATTCACAGTTCCTGGGAGTTAGAACATGAAAATCTTTAGGGGGCCGTTATTCTGCCTACTACATTGTCTAAATCACTATAACACTATAGTAAGTCTAGAAATGTGGTAGGCTCAATTCTTCCATTTTTTCTTCTTACAAGAAACTTTCCTGTTCTTAAATTTTAGAGTAAGCTTGTTTAGTGCCCCAAAGAAATATATTCTGATGTTTTGATTATATTAAATTATATTGAATTGGGAATATACTGACTAAAGACCAATATCAGAGAATTGGTATTTTACACTATCGAGACCTAATCATAAATACTGTTTTTTCTCACAATTATTTATGTCTTTTTCATGTGTTTAAAGGATTTCTTTAACTTCTCTGAACAAAGTTTTCTATTTGGCCTTAGAGATTGCAGTTTATTTTTTTTAATTTTTATATTTATTCCCAAGGATTTCACATTTTAAAATTCTATTGTAATGTTATTTTAAAATAAATTCCAGTTTTAATAGTCTGACTTCATATAGGAAATTTGTAATCTGTCCTTAAGAATTGCTGTCATTCTAGCTGAAAAGCTCTTTTCATACTCCATCCACATACAGCTTTACCTACTCATGTTTGGGCACTTTACTGTTTTTAGCACTAGATTAATGTCATTGTCTCACATGGGTAATTAACCAAATTATACCTCTAGTTTTCTGAAATAAAAAATGTAGTGTTTTCAGGGTGACTTCAGAGACATAGGTATATGTACTAAAAGAATATCGTTCATAGGCTATAATTTAATGATCTAAATTATAAGTGTGTCAAAAATGAAAAATAGTACATCATTGCCACTATTACTACCATACTGTAGTTCTTTATGTAATCGTGTTATTCACTTAACATTTTCTTATTCCAGTCTCTAGTCATTACACTTCTATCTAAAACAACTAACTTATCTTTCTAAATATTGACACTATTCAAATGGTTTCAAAGTTTCTGTGGCAAACAGTAAAATCTAATGTCTTTGTCATTTACAATTCTAAAAATATATGGCTTTAAACAATTCGCTCACTTTTTTCGCCAACTTTTTCTTGCCCATAGATCTCCTTCTGACACTAAATTTCCAGTCACAACAGGCACCTATGAAAGCCTCTAGTAATCTGTGCAATTTCATGCTTATAAGTCCTTTTTATGTTATTTACTTTAGCTAGAATCCTTTTACCTCTTTCAGCAAAATCATGAAACTTCTTCAGTGCCCCATCGAGTGCAACCTTCTTTTTAAAGTTTTATTCAGCCCTACAGTTAGAATTAAGCAGTCCCTCTTTTGTACTCCCTATAAACCTAATTTTTGCTTCGGTTTATCAAAAATAGTAAACTTCTTAAGTACTAAGATTGTTTCTTATTCAACTTTTTATATCTGGGAACAGCAGGAGTACCTATTGTGTAGTAAGCATTCACTGCTTATTTTTAACTTAAATCATGCTTTATTGTGTGTAAAATACATTTATTTATACACTTGTTATGTTTAATTGAATTCAAGAGAGTGAAGTGAATGAATGGTTTTTTCAGGTTTCAGTGTTCATAGTTATATATAAACTAGACATAGATCAACTTCTATGTTATTCTCAGTAAAACAAGCTGTGCCTTGTATTCTCATTTCTTTGAACCTGAATTCTGTCAGATTTCAGAGAAGAAAGAGATTCAGAATCTGCCAGTTCTGGGAACTCTGTGAAACATTTGTTTCTCTAAGAAATATATCTATGGTTTAGCTGAAGCTAATCTTTCCCCCAGGCCAAAAAAAAGTACACTAAGCCAATTTGAAGGGGTTAGGGATAAGGAGATGTATGGCCATCCTAAATGCAATAGTTGATGAAGAGTCCTAAATATAAATGCCTCTCACAATTTTAAGTGTTCCTCTTTCCCTACATTGTGTCAATGCAAGGCACATCCCAGTGTGGCATCTTTTCAAAGTGAAGGGGATACATATTTGAGATACAGCGCTGTGCTAAAAAGAAAGAAATTTCATGGAATCCAAGGAAAATACAAGTCTTACATCTCACAGATGAGTTGGAAAGATAGATGAATATCAATGTCTGCGTTTGAATATCTAAAGCCTTTTATAACGTATCTTTTGCTCTCAAGCACACAGTTCTTGTCATGAAAATACTTCCAATATTTTAGTTAACAAAAGAGTACTCTGAACAACTACATGGATAAGAGAAGTTGACACATAAATTGTATCTCCAAATATAAAGATGTAGAGAGAATGTTCAAAAAGCAATTCAGTGAGTTAGGTAAAATGCTAGGCATTATCTAGCAATGTTGTATAAGTGGCTATTGTTAATTCTACTGGAGGATAGGTAACAATTTCAGATTAGATTAGTATGCTTTTTTCTTTTGGAAGATTTCTTATTTTAGTGTTTCTTACTCATAAACATTGGAATAGGGTCACTCATTTTCCTATTCTAGACAATATTTACAGCAAATTGTGTCTTCTTTAAAAGTGAGGATTATCTAAATTAATTAATATATTCATTCAAAGGCAAATATTTTGGAATATACATCATGTGTCAGACACTATGCTAAATGTTAGGACACGTCAGTGAACAAACAAAACAGCAAAATAAATCTGATTACTTGAAGCCTATAGTCTAGAAAGGAATTGTAGGTAGAAATTAATAAATATAATGAATAGGTATTGATAGAAAGTAATAAACATAATGAGTAGAAAAAATATTGTATGTTTAATGATGATAAACGTTATGGGAAAAAAAAGTAGACCAAGTTCAGAGGAATGATGTATACTAAGGGTGGAAACGGATGGGTAAGTTTCAGAAATCAAGATAGGCACTGATGAGGTCATTTTTGAGCAAAGACTTGAAGGATGTGATTGAGTTGGTAGTGTGGATTTATAGGGAAAATTTTTTAGAGGGATTACACAACTTGCTATTTATGAACTATTTGAAGGGAAGTGATATGTCTATGACAGAGCTAGACTCTAAAGTGAAATTCTTGTATTTTCTGTCTGTTTTTGAGAGTGTATTAAGTACCAGGAAGTTCGCTTTGTACTACACTTTGTGATTTCCAATCCAATAACAACACTTCGAGGCAGTTTTTATTATTCCTGTTTAACTGATGAGAAAATTAGTCTCAGAGAAATGAAAGATACTTTAATCACTCGTAACTAGTAAGCAGTGGGTCTAGCAGTCTAATAAGAGCATGTGTGTGTATGAGTTTATTTAAAATTTTGAATTCTTTTCAGTACGCAAAATTTTTGTTATACAAAATCTCATGAATATTGTTTGTTTTTTCTGACAACCAGTGGTAAGTTTTTGCATGGAAAATTCAAAATTTGTTTTTGCATGGAAAATTCAAAAGTTTTGCATGGAAAATTCAAAATTAGTTTTAAAATTCATTAATGAGAAATTTGTCCAAGGAATTTTATTCAAGTCATCCTGGGTAATTAGAGTTTAGAGTCCTTGCTCTTTATTTCCTCTTCATCTACGTGAATTAAAATATACCATAGCTTTGAAACAAAATCCTATATTTGGGTCTCTCTGTATTTTAACTTAGTAAGATAGAGAACATTATTCATACTTTTGATCATGTTAGTCATTTTGGCAGTAGACTTGAAACCAATTACCATGTCCCTTTTTCCAATTGCCTATATTTATTTTTAAAATGAGATGTTTCCAATTTGTACAGTTAATCAGATATCTTTATAATGTATTGGACAATAAATTTCATCCATGTAGGTCCCTTACAGGCCATTCCCCTCCTTTTAACTTATTCTTTATATATAATATAGTATGTTTTATATGGTCATGCTTCGATTCTATTTCAAGTTCTTTTGCTTGGTATTTTAACTTTACCAGAGAGAGAGCTTATCCCCACTACAGTAGATAGCTAATGGTATCCTTTAAGTAAAATTTATTTTAACCAGTTAACTCCCAGAAAGCCATCACATTTCTTTGAGAGAATTACATTTTACCCTCTAAAAAGCTAACTACAGGATGTTTTGTATATTATTTGTCTAGGCAACAAAAAAATACAATTGTACACATAGAGCTGGATACAGGATTCAGCTAAGATAAATTGGATTTTGTGGGTTCTGGAGTAGGGGGATGAAGAAGAAATTTAATCTGTCTTAATTGGTTTCATGAAGGATCCAATGACATACTTTTTCAATTTTTTACTGCATATCTTAGTGAAATGATAGACGGCTACTTTACCATAGTGTTCTCTAAGTATCAAATGTTGCAGATTTAAATTATTTTATATGGTAAAGGAAAAGCCACCCACTGTTTTCCATTTGAAAATACTGTTAACTTGAAACTTAATAGTTTTGGCACTCGAGGAATCTGGCTGAAATTCTTACCTTTTTTGTATGTATGTATGTATGTATTTATGTATGTATTTAAAAACCTAGAAACCAGTTGTTTGATTTTCAGATTTAGTTACTTCTGGTAAAGCCAGTCTCTCAGTGGTCCTTCTTTCCCTAGTTCAGCCTTTCATTGGGGTTTTGTGGTTCACTTTCCCTACGCCCTTCAAACTCAGAGTGACCAGATGTCACAAAATACACTTCATTCATAGTGTCCCATGAGATTTGTGGTTTATTACATATGTATTATGTATTTTGTTGAATGGTACTACCATTTACCGTTTTCTCTATAAATGTGCTGGGAGTCATTCATTATTTTGAGTATTTAATTGGTTTTGTATTATATAAATTTGATCCCCATTTCTTGTTATTTATTTAATTTCTCTTTTCTCTCATTCTTCTAAATTTTAAAAATAGCCTCTGAACTCTCTCTTCATGTCCCTCCAATCTATTCTCTATACTACTGCTAATATAGACTTTCAAAATGCAAGTCTTATTACTATCCTGCTTGCATTTCATTTGTATTATATTATCTGTAAGGGGGAAAAAAACCTTGGATTGGCATTCAAGGCTTTCCATGTCCTGGCTATGCATCGATCCTCATCTCCTGCTACTATGAGGCATGTCCTAGATAGTTGTATTTTCTTAAATATATTGTGTTGTAATTATTTCTTTAAATATAACTTCTCACCTATTAGACCTTGAAATTATTGAGAACTTGAATTTTATTACACTTATCCTTGGATCTAGGTGTCACATTCAGTGCCTGACAAGTTCTTATTTTGGTATGTTAAATTTTCTTATTCTTTCAAGTATTTTAACTTGAGAAGTATTTTTAAAGTTAACTGTAGTTTAGCAGATTATTGGATAAAAGAAAATGAGCAGCGAAATGGGAATCAGAAGTGCTAGTTTATCATTTCAGTACTACTACCTATTAGCCACCTGACTGTGTAAACCCTAGATTCATTATCTATAGAGTAGGAAGGACTGTGTGGGTCATGAGTGATGATATTTATAGAGATACTTTGTGCATGATAAATTTCAATAAAAATAATATATATTATTGCTATTAAAGCAAGGTGAAAATACTGAATATTTTACCTATTCAGTAAGCACAGTAATATGAATGGCAATGGTTGTTTAAATAAGTATTACTCAAATATATTCCTCTGTAAAAAGAAAGTTTTTGCCTTATGACGCTTTTGAAAACCTTCGTCTATGTTCTTATGGAGGAGGTTTTGTGTATATTTCTGTTTACGTGTATGTGGTTATTGCTTACTATGATAGGAAGAGTTATGACTTTCTCCTCTATATTATTTAAGGATTTGATAAAACTATGTTCATTTTATGATTTGCATACATAGAAGAAATTCCAATCATTTTAATAGTCCTGTTATTATATCTTCTATAGAAACATATTATTGAGTAGTAAATTAAAATTATATGGAGAATAAATGTTAGGATCACAATATTGATCATTTACAAATTTCAGTGACAATAAAAGGAGGAGGAAAGAAACTAGAATATTTTTCTTTGTATTATGTACATTTCTAAATATCAAAGATATGAAATAGTTCTCAGATACTCATTTTTTAAAAAAATTTATTTTAAAGAGAGACAGATGGGAAGAGTGTTTCAGAAATTGATGGATGTTTTAATCCAGGAAGCAGGTTTCCGAGTGTTGAATATACCCTGCCAATTATCAACAGTAGCTTTGCTTTCACACTCAGATCATTGCTTCAGTGTGAAAAGAGAACCAACAACTGATACTGGTGTTGCTTGCAGACACTGACATGACCCAAGAAGTGTTGTTTGTGGGAAAGTGACAGTGGTACCGCCTGTAACAAGAATGATTAACAGCTGTGAGATATCAGTGAAAGTACTTATCAGAATGTTAAACTTTTGAGATCAATTCTGGGGACAGGCAAAGAAGATATTGAGTTATAATAAACACTTTCTATCTTGTCCCACACTACTTTTTATCATTTGCTACTTTTTACTGTTCATTCCCATAAATTCATTTTGTATTTGTTAATAGAAAGCAAGAATAGTTCTTTACCTAACACTTTGCAAATGTCAGGCCCATTTAATCTTTCTTTCCATACTAGTTTTCAAAAGTATGTCCTTAATAGTCACATAAACTCTATAGATTTGATAATAATTGATTATAATTTAACTTAGTGGCATTATTTTCATTTTAGTCATAATTTCCTAGGGAAATTATAATATTTTTAGAATGATATAGAGCTGGTCAGTTCTGCCTCCTTTTCTCATCTTATTCTTTTCCTTCTTGAGCCTCAGTTTATAATTTAAGCAGAAAAAAAACAAAGTTTTATATATATATATATATATAAAGAATTCCTTACTGAACTATTATTGAAGTCAACACCGTGTCTGAAAGCATTATTGTTGGCTCAGCTGCAAGTTGCTTTTGAGAAAGAAATAAATATTGATATTTCTATTCTTTCACTTATTTTTCTGGCTCACCTTTCAGCAGTGCAATTATATTAACAAGCTAATGAGCACTCATTATTACCTGGGTCTGCACTAGAGGCTTTATAGGCAATTTCATATTTAATTCTCATAACTGGGCTACAGATGACAGCATTGAGGCCCAGATTGGCTAATTTTCCCAAATTCACCCAGCTCATCTGACTGATGAAACAGGAAATCCCATTAAGATATATGTGACTCTAAAACCAGTGCTCATTTTATTATTAAAGAGAGCTCTGGGTTTTATCTTCTAAAATTCATTTTCTGTATCAGTAATCTGGCTTGCACTTTGTGGGATTTTCACATGGTTTCCTCTTTCATTTTTATCCAAAGAGACTTACTGTAGAGAATGTTAAGGCAGATTAGGCAACCAGACAAGAGAAAGAGGTCCAGGATCTCAAACTTAGATTCCAGTCATCACTCAACCAATTTTAAACTGTAAGGCCCCCCGCACAACAACACCATTCCAAGTCCTAATTTTCACATACGGAAATTGAGGATAATAAAAAAAACAGATCTTGCATGAGAATTCAATGAGATAATATGTAAAATATTAATATAAATATTTAACATGGTGCTTTATACACTGTCATACTTTTTTGAATTGTATTTTATTTTATTTTTTTATACAGCAAGTTCTTATTAGTTATCTATTTTATACATATTAGTGTATATATGTCAATCCCAAACTCCCAACTCATCCTACCACCACCCCGCCCGCCACTTTTCCCCCATTGGTATCCATACGTTTGTTCTCTACATCTGTGTCTCTATTTCTGCCTTGCAAGCCAGTTCATCTGTACCATTTTCCTAGATTCCACATAATATGTGTTAATATACGATATCTATTTTTCTCCTTCTGACTTACTTCACTCTGTATGGACAGTCTCTAGGTCAATTCACGACTCTGCAAATGACCTAATTTCATTCCTTTTTATGGCTGAGTAATATTCCATTGTATATAGGTACCACATCTTCTTTATCCATTCGTCTGCCTATGGGCATTTAGGTTGCTTCCATGACCTGGCTATTGTAAATAGTGCTGCAATGAACATTGGGGTGCATGTGTCTTTTCTTTTTTTTTTTTTTTAACATCTTTATTGGAGTATAGGGGCAGGACAGGAATAAAGACACAGACGTAGAGAATGGACTTGAGGACACAGGGAAGAGGAAGGGTAAGCTGAGACCAAGTGAAAGAGTGGCACTGACATATATACACTACCAAATGTAAAACAGATAGCTAGTGGGAAGTAGCCACACAGCACAGAGAGATCACCTTGGTGCTTTGTGACCATGTGTCTTTTTGAATTATGGTTTTCTCTGGGTATATGTCCAGTAGTGGGATTGCTGGGTCATATGGTAATTCCATTTTTAGTTTTTTAAAGACCCTCCCTACTCTTCTCCATAGTGGCTGTATAAATTTACATTCCCACCAACAGTGCAAGAGGGTTCCCTTTTCTCCACACCCTCTCCAGCATTTGTTGTTTGTAAATTTTCTGATGATGCCCATTCTAACTGGTGTGAGGTGATACCTCACTGTAGTTTTGATTTACATTTCTCTAATAATTAGTGATGTTGAGCAGCTTTTCATGTGTTTCTTGGCCCTCTGTATGTCTTCCTTGGAGAAATGTCTATTTAGGTCTTCTGCCCAACTTTTGATTGGGTTTGTTTTTTAATATTGAGCTGCATGAGCTCTTTATATATTTTGGAGATTAATCCTTTGTCCATTGCTTCATTTGCAAATATTGTCTTCCATTCTTATTGTCGTCTTTTCATCTTGTTTACAGTTTCCTTTGCTGTGCAAAAGCTTTTAAGTTTCATTAAGTCCCATTTGTTTATTTTTGTTTTTATTTCCATTACTCTAGGAGGTGGAACAAAAAAGATCTTGCTGTGATTTATGTCAAAGAGTGTTCTTCCTACATTTTCCTCTAAGAGTTTTATAGTGTCCAGTCTTATATTTAGGTTTTTAATCCATTTTGAGTTTATTTTTGTGTAGGGTGTTAGGGAGTGTTGTAATTTCATTCTTTTACATGTAACTGTCCAGTTTTCCCAGCACCACTTATTGAAGAGATTGTCTTTTCTCCATTGTATACCCTTGCCTCCTTTGTCATAGATTAATTGACTATAGGTGTGTGGGTTTATCTCTGGGCTTTATATCCTGTTCCATTGATCTGTGTTTCTGTTTTTGTACCAGTACCATACATGATTACTGTAGCTTTGTAGTATTGTCTGAACTCAGGGAGTCTAATTCCTCCAGCTCCGTTTTTTTCCCTCAAGGTTGCTTTGGCTATTTGGGGTCTTTTGTGTCTCCATACAAATTTTAAGATTTTTTGTTTTAGTTCTGTATAAAATGCCATTGGTAATTTGATAAGGATTGCATTGAATCTGTAGATTGCTTTGGATAGTATATTCATTTTCATAATATTGATTCTTCCAATCCAAGAACATGGTATATCTCTCATCTGTTTGTGTCATCTTTGATTTCTTTCATCAGTGTCTTATAATTTTCTGAGTATAGGTCTTTTACCTCCTTATGTCCGTTTATTCCTAGGTATTTCATTCTTTTTTGTTGCAATGGTGAATGGGATTATTGCCTTAATTTCTTTCTGATCTTTCGTTGTTAGTGTATAGGAATGCAAGAGATTTCTGTGCATTAATTTTGTATCCTGCAACTTTACCAAATTCATTGATTAGCTCTAGTAGTTTTCTGGTGGCATCTTTAGGATTATCTATGTATAGTATCATGTCATCTGCAAACAGTGACAGTTTTACCTCTTCTTTTCCAGTTTGTATTCCTTTTATTTCTTCTCTGATTGCTGTGGTTAAGACTTCCAATACTATGTTGAATAATAGTGGTGAGAGTGGACACCCTTGTCTTGTTCCTGATCTTAGAGGAAATGCTTTCAGTGTTTTACCATTGAGAATGATGTTTGCTGTGGGTTTGTCCTATATGGCCTTTATTATGTTGAGGTAGGTTCCCTTTGTGCCCACTCTCTGGAGAGTTTTTATCATAAATGAGTGTTGAAGTTGTCAAAAGCTTTTTCTGCATCTGTTGAAATGATCATACAGTTTTTATTCTTCAATTTGTTAATATGGTGTATCACATTGATTGCTTTGCATATATTGAAGAATCCTTGCGTTCCTGGGATAAACCCCACTTGATCATTGTGTATGATCCTTCTAATGTGTTGTTGGATTCTGTTCGCTAGTATTTTATTGGGGATTTTTGCATCTATATTCTTCAAACACTGTCATACTTAATATGTTTATTACTGTGTGGCATTTGACTTAGCATTTGGATTTTTTATTTAAAAATATAATTTTTATGTGCCTGTGAGATTTTTTCCTCCTTGATGACACTTTTTTATGCAGAGATTTCTGAAAGTGGTTGTCATATAAAAGAATCTCTCGGAAAAAATAGAAGCTTACTTCAAATATTGAGACATACATGGCAGGACTGGGGTGACTAGAGGTCCTTGGATAAAAAAGTGTGACTCAATAACTTCTGCCTTTGGTGAATGCAGTAATTTCTGTAGAGAAAGCCGTTGCTTTATAGATTATAACATGCAAGCCCTTTAAACCTCTAACATATGTGTATTATAGTTTAGCTAAGAGACACATGCTTTATACTGTTTTCAACATTTCAGTTAATTTGGTATTGCATGTGCATGGTTTCATGAGGCATTGTAGAGAGTTTTTTTTTTTTTACTAATATCACACTATCATATCTCTTTTTACTTCTGAAGATTTTTTAAATAACAGGGTATAGTCTTTGATCACTAGTGGGATACAGGCAGTCAAGTGTTGGTAATTGTTTAACAACCAATATTTTAGGATAAAAGAAACACACACACGAAAACACTACTCTTCCAATACACAAAAAAAACAGGACCTTATTTATATTTTTCTGTTTTAGCATTCTTTCTGCTTTCTGCTTGCTCTACTCAAATTCATAGTTGAAGAGCCACCAGGTTCTTTCTCAAATGCAGTTTAACCACATTATTCCTTTGCTTAAAAACATTCAAGGATTTTCTTTCACTTGTGGGGTACTTTACCTTATATTCAAGGGTGGCCATGAAGTGCCCTCTGACTGTTTCCCAGACACATATCTAGTCATGCTGTGCCTTGTATTTTATGTTTCCAAAGATCCAATTTAGTTCTGTTCTCCCCACGTTCATTGTGCTACTTTTATTAGCATTTATTGTTTCTTATTTCTAGAATATCATTTTCTCCTCTCTGAGTCTAAGTAATCTTTACTCACCTACTGAAATTCAGCCTGTTCCTTTGGAAAGCTGATTCTAACTAACTGCAGTTTGGAATAGCTGTCCCTTCTTTTGTTCACATAATCTGTACACATTCATGATCACTGCATTTGAAATTAAGTCATGAGACTTCAGGATTAAGCCTGTAACTGTTGTATATTAGACAATTAATAGTTACTTAGTGGATAAGTAAATGAATACGTAAAATATGCTAAAGAAAGTTTTCTGATGTTTCCCACTGGAACAGAATATCTACATGCATTACAAATGTTTCAAATGTTTTTTATAGGGAAATGGGAGGAATATGCTCACCTTTTTTTATATTATACACTTAAATCTTCTCTTCAGAATTGAAACAAACTAAAGCACTTGCCCAGGACCATAAATTACTTTGGTAAATATCAACACACATGCACTTTCAATAGCTTTAGAAAACCTCCTTATATATTTACTAATATTTCTCAGTATATTCTTTTTTGGACAGATACATTCAGTTGAGAGGTGAAGACTTTTCCTTTGTTAGAACCATGATTTTAGAAGTCAGTTATTTTACTCTGAATGGTAAATCCCCTAAAGTTTCTTTTTATACTTTGCAATGATTCATGAAACCAAACAGACAACTGCTCATGTTGAACAAATCACTTTTTCCTGGTTAAATAAACATTTTGATAACCTTTAACTAGCAAAACTTTATTCTGTTATTGAAGCCAAACACTCCATTCTTATTCACAGGGTTTGCTTTTCAAAATGTTAGTTGTTGACCTTAGAAATAATAAGTCAATAGGCAATAATTTAGTCAATAGAAAGGACCATTTAATGAAAAGTTATGAGGACACTTGAGGACAGAAAATTTTTTTAAAAGGTTATTTTTCCAATGGGTTTCTTAAGCAATTCTCTAGATTCAGTACTTATGTCAGTGAACTATTTTTGCAACAACCCAATTTAAAATTTACAGCAGTACTTTCAATGTCTACTGATGATCTAATTCACTTTCAGTCAACAGATAACATGAGATTTTAATATAGAAATATTTATTATAATCATAAAAATTGTATATCAGAAAAAATACCCTTAAGTTAGTTTTTATTTCTTTGTGTTATCTGAAATTGTATGCCATAACTCTGACATATGGGGTTATCACATCAAATAAAAGCATAAACCATTTTCACTTTTTCAGTTTAATTGGAAAAAAGCTTATTTCAAAAAAGAAATGTGGCTGAATGCTTATTAAATGGCTTTAAAAATACATTATTATCTTCCAGGATTTTTTAAGTAGGTCGCTGGAATGTCACATTTAGGATTTATTTATTTTATGTGGTTGAATACCTAGGAAGATTGTGCATTGGATTTATCAATGCTTATTAATTATTTATGGTACAGAATGTTTCTTTCATTCTTTGTGTGAATACTATACTTGAACATTTTCTTCTGTTATTAAGGATTTTATGCATTTTTTCTTTATGGTCTCAAATTATTATAAAAGTATTCATAATTTCTTATGTTAAATGTAACTCATCTAGGAAAATAATTAATTACAATTTTAAGTTACAAAAGCAACATTAACATCATGTAAAATAATTATTACTATAAATAAAACAACCATTTATAAAAAATAAACAAGGAAAGGCAATTTAATATTGTTCCTGAAGCTAGACTAGAAGATAACTAAGACACTGACAAGTTATTCTTTACTTACTGCTGATCCAGGGAAATTAGGAAACTGGTTTTGATTTATTTTTCTTGTATTTCTTGTATTTGCTCTTGTATTGAGCAAAAGTTCTCATTAATGAACACAATTTAAATTCAACAAATATATCAAGTTCATAATGTTTCCAGATATTTGTTTTTAAAAGAATATAAACATGAGAAAGGTATGATCCTTCCCTTTAATATAGTAGAAGGGAAAGAGCATATGCCTATAGTCATATAAAACAAGACAGTACACATATGTGATGAAACATACATGCACACACATTGATACACACACACAGAATAGTCCCAATTCAGGGAATTAAAAATGAAAGAATCATGAGGTGGATTTGAAAGAAGTAGGGTTTGTAGAAGCAGTGATGGTTGTACAACAGAGGCAGAAGGAAATGAAATAGCTTAGGCCCTAAGGTGGGAAAACATAGAACATATCCAGTAAAAAGCAAGTTTCTCAATATGACTGATGCATATAATAACTCATTTTTCTGGATAAGGTCATGTAAAAAGGCTGATTTAGATATGAAAACAGTAAGCCATGATTGCCATGGTGAGTCATCTGCACATTATCTGTAGCCAAGGGGGTATACATAAAGCTTTTTGAGGTCTGACTTAATGAAATTTACCCTCTCTAGTAACGGTATATAGGCTGAATTCTAACAGCGATCAAATAGGTATACACTGTTGGCAGAATATTGTTGTCTACATGATGACAGGCATATCCATCACTATGTTTATTATATGCTCCATAGAAGTACAGGAAGAAATAGTAGAATGTCTTTATTTAAATTTTTTATCTAAATCATGAAAGCATTTAGTTTTCACAACTTAATATATAGCTTGTTATTGGAACTCTAGCTCATTTCATAAAGTATATAGTCTCAGGGAGGCAGAGGCTTGTCACTTTGCTGTCACTGTGGCATATACTTTCAGCTGATTTAACATACTATAGTTGTGAACCAACAATCCTAAACATGGTTACTACTATAATAAAACACATTTTAATTGTAAAATGTTATTATATTTTCTATTGAGATAAATTATCATGAAAATCTTTGTACAGACTAACATAGTTACTGTTATGTAGTCCCTAAGAATTGTCAAAGTTAAAGATGAATTATATATTTTTCTCTTACAAAAAAATTATTGCCCTGAATTTGTTGACATTTTACTAAATGATAAGTGATTGTCAGTAATAACCTATTGATAAACTGTTTGTAAATTGAAAATAAATATAAAAGTTATTTCAACATAAAGGTGACCTTTTTACAATAAATGATAGAGTTAATGCTTTTCAAAAGAAATTTGTGCTATGAACAGTGTCATTTTGAAAACAGGTGTCTGGAATTGTAACAGTTACCATATGACTTTATTGTCATAATGAGATTAGTAACATCTTTAAAATCTTATGTAATGCACGTAAAAACAGAAAAAAAGATAACTGCAAATAGGATTTTCTTATTTCTTTAAAATCTTCTAAATGAAGAGATTCAAGAGAGGTTTCTACCATTTTAATAACAATTTCAAAAACATTCCCATTCGTTTCTAAATATTTATTAGCAACCTTTCAGTAAAAACCCATGAGCAGTTCGTTGTTTGGGTTAAACATGCTAATCAGCATAAAGTCATCACAGCCACTGATGGTTTTCTTCCTTTTAGATCTGTACATCTTTCATGGTATAGTTTTCAGGTATGATGGTCGTTAAAATACAGTTATGAAATATATTTGTATGGAACAAGGCTTATAAATAGTTATACCACAAATTTCTAAAAATGTTCAAAAATAGAGATGCATAATCAATCCTTTCATTAAAATATTATCAATATTAGATTTTAATGAGGCCTGAAACCTTGTTTAATAATTAAAATTAAAATGTTATGATCCTTTAAAATCTCTGGTATACATGATTATAATGAATAAGATATTTACAATGGCATGAAATTTAATGACTAAATACATATTAATATTTGAAGAGGCAACAAGTCCAGCTCAGTAGTTTCTATATCTTTATAGCAATGGACTCTTTCCTTCAAATAAAATCTTTGTGAAAATCCAATCACGTACATTAATAAAAACAAAATTATTATGATCCAGATAGATTTGCTGTGGGCTTTGGATTATATGTGAGAAATCCCAATCACTTACCATCCTCTTGCTTGACTCTTCTCAACATCTGGAAAGCTCTGGACTCTGATAGCACAGTTTGAAAAGCATTCATTTAAATGACAAAGATTGTTTTCAATCGGGTAATGGCATATATATATATATATATATATATATAATATATATATATATATATATGGCACATTCTATCAGTTGCATTGTTTTACCTTCCACACCTAGAACAGCATTTTTACTCCTGTTTATTCTAACAATTCAGTCATCTTCTTCTGAACAATATCCTAACAGCATATACTCCATAGAAGCTTGATTCTTGACCCTCATTAGTATTCCTAAATTTGACTTTAATCAAAGTTGTCATTCTTAAAATGGAAATTCATATATAGAGATTATGGGGACAAATTCAGGCATGCTACATTTTATTTCCTGACCTCCCTTCATTTGAAAGACATTTCTGGAAATCCCCCAGCATATAGGTCCCCTTGATGTAAAAAACAGTGAATATAGGACAAATGCTGGTTGGACTGGTCTCAGAAGCTTGCTCTACCCTTGGACTCTACTGTTATCCATCCATGGGAAATACTGAGAATAAACTGTATCCCAGCAAGTGTCTTTCTTTTAGAAGCCACCTATTTTAACAATTATCCCTCCTGGGCTTGATGTTGGTTCTGAAAGATAATGATTGACAGGGAGTGATTTTAACCTTTTCCTGAGACTATTTCAAATCTGACATAGAGAAAATTGAGTAGTTGGTCCAGCCTCCTGAGCTAATGTTCAGATGGGGAGATATATAGCTTGTACTCTGCTATTATCTATCTTTATAATTTAATACTTTGTGCATAGTTAACAAAATATAATGGCATTTTAAAAATCA